>NC_047660.1:42834220-42931720 GCF_011762505.2 Arvicanthis niloticus
AGTTCTGTGACTCTAGAGAACCCTGCCAAACTCAAGTAGTCTAAGCCTTACCCATAATTAGTTCTATAGTCACAAGTAACTCTATGCCTTTAAAATCAGTTCAAATGTCTACAAATATATCATGAGCAAAATACTTAGCATTGCCTGTGTTCTTTGCTCTTCCTTTCTTATTAATTTATTTGTTGGTTGATTGGTTAGATGTGTAGCCCAAGGTGGTACTGAACTTGACAGATAGCTGAGGATGACCTTGAACTCCTGATCCTCACGGCTCCGTTAACTAGGTGTCTGTTTCTTTAATATCCAACATTGTTCGAGACACTAAAAATTGCTGAAGATGTTTTCAAGACTTTCTATGTAGGAAGCAAATGGAATATTGATGAATTTGACCAAGAAAGGAAATGAAAAATATGAAAGGATTATAACGTAAAATACAATTTGTTTCACTTGAAAACATTTAAATTTAAAGCTCCCGGTTAGAGATGCCACAAAAGAAAATGAAAAGTGGGAACCTCAGACAAGAGCTGAACACAGGATTTCAAGCTGAAGATAGACACTTGGGATCATCTGTATATAGGTAGGGTTGGAAGCCAGTGGGAGATGGGAGATGCAAGGAAAGACAAGAAAAGCAGGTGGGGAAAGATCCCCAGAGCTTATCTGACATTTAATCTAACATGTGAGGAGCCCTGAAAAAAACACAGAGAGAATGACAGAGAGGAATGATAGAGAAGAGCCTAGCATGAAAGAATTTAGAATAAGAATGGGCATTGACCAGGTTAGGGTCTCATGATGGTCACATGGATGAAAAACTAAACAGACTTGGCAAACCTCTAGGATTTATAGGGAAGAATGTTCAGGGGAGAGCAGATCCTGATTCACAGCTGTATCTGTGGAGGTAAAAGACCAGGTCAAACAGCTGCAGTCAGGGCAAATGGCTGAGTGTCATCCAGATTCAACCTAAAGACTTTGACTACGGAGGAAGCCTTCTGTGCCTGCTAAGCTAGGCAGCAGATGGGAAGGTAAATGAGCAATGGGTAAAGATGCATTCACAAAAAAAGCAAAAGCAGGTAGATCCTGTGCTCCCTACAAGAACTAGGAAGACTGTTCCACTCTCCCTGATGGTACTGCTACCTGTTCCCCCATCCCTGCTAGTTCCAGGGAAGGAAGGCAAAATAGGCTCTGTAACGTGTACAGTCTCCGCTTTCATTTCTCCTTGAGAAATAGTGATTTATCTGTTTAGTTCATTTAGGAGAAAGAACAGAGTGTGTCCATCTCCCCTGTAAACTCCTCAGTTGCACAGGACTGACCCACTGTCCTCTTATGCCTTGCACAAGCTGCCCAGATACAAAACTGTGGCTACTCAGCTCAGCTTGGTGGATGGCTGAGGAGTCTTCTGTTTCTGAGTGGCTGCAGTGTGCATGTGTGCCATATTTTCCAGTTCAGCCATATTTTTAACAAATATCATCCTGGACACAAATAGAATTTGTCTAACTCTTGTTTTTGCTTACGACATCTGAACTCATGGGAGAAGCTGTGCTGACGATTATTGCTTAAAATCATTTTTTAAGGGAGATTGTTATATATAAAAAAGAGAGAAGGAACCCAAGACCCCCAATCCTTGCTTGAGAGATGAAAGGGTCACAATGGCTAATCTCTTAACCCATGTTTGCTTTGTGCATATTTGCATACTGGAAAGTGGGAGAGGCCAGGAATTAGACTCATTCCAGAGACAACAAGAAAACAGGATCCAGGGGGATGGGGCACTCTGATATCCAGAAAGTATTTCACACATTAAGAGACCACAGGCTTATCAAGACAATTCTCTGATGAAAAATAAAGATTGCCATTTAGAAACAAAAGTGCACGTATCCACATATACACAGCATACATTGATAAAGGAGAGCTAATAGAGAAATCAAGACCAAATGTAGGTCTTCCCAGGTCTTTTTAGCCTTTTGCTGCTTAGAGAAGTCTCTTCCCTTACTAGGTCAGCTGTATGATTTTGTTCCTTGGCATCTGAATTTTTCCAGAGAACAAAACAATTGCCATGAAATGCTAAAGCTAGATGGGTTCAAAGAATAAAACATAGATTTTATAAAGCTGAGGACTATAGATTACAATTCTGACATCTCTTCTCTTCAAAGCCACCAAGGCCTTTCCAGTTCCAGCATTCCATATGCCCAGGGGTTTGGGTGAGGAGTCTCTGGCACAATGCAAGCAGCAGAGGAGAGTCAAGGACTAATGGATTCACTGGCTTCCTCATCGGAATGCCCTGGGGACCAAAGTGAAGAAAACAAGTTTGAGGGGCTGTTGTGATAAGCAGACATGACACCCGTTTTTGCCCTGAATTCTTCCACAGGAAATCTAGACTCAGCTGCCTTTTGAGACACACAAGCCACAGTGGAGCTCTGGGGTGGGGGGTGGGGTGGGAGGGAGGAGTTAAAGTGAGGTGTGCTGTGTGCAGGGCAACCGTTGCTATGTGTTTCGTTGTGGCAACCGTGATTCACCATGATTCACCAGGGCATAGCTGATCCACCACTGCTCTCAGCAATAATCCCACTGGAACCTCTCTCTGCTGTTAGAGGGATAATTACCTAGAGATCCCTGAGGCCAGTTCTTGCAGTTTTCACATAAAAATCACCTCTTGCATAAGACATGAAATTTAAAGTCATTCCTTCATGGACACCAGTGAGTCACTCTGTTGCCTCTGGGACAGATATAAATTATGCATTCTTTGATTCTCTTTAAATTTTTAGAGGCACACTGGGACAGAGAAAGATCTCATTGGTGCTAAAAATACAAAGCATTCCAGAAAGAAATAATAACTTGTGTGATATTAACTGCTTCTTTTGTTCCAGGAGCTCCTCCTTGGTCAAGACTATAACATAAAACACAGAAAACTAACAGCCGGCTTGCATGCTAATGACTGCTGGTGACAAGGACTCACTGAATGTCACTGTTCCATGTCCTCCTGCTGTCCATTTCTCTTATGAGATTTCTTTCAGCGGATGGATGGTTCCTATGAATTAGAACCCTTTCTAGCATCTACAACCAAGAAGTCTCAACAATGCCTACGTGAGAACTCACAACTCCTTTGGTGTCCCTTTTCTTTATCCCACACCTTAAAAGCAAGAGGATGATGGGAATGAGGAGATGGCATTTTATAAATCTTCGGGAGCTAGTTTGACTTTTACCTCTTGATTCCGAACCTCAAGGTAACGAACGTATTCATGTTTCAGAGCAAGGTGTCACTGTCGAAATTAGCATGAAGGAAGTGTGATGGCTGTCACTGCAAGAAGACAGAGTCCTGTGCGTGTTCTGTTGCTCTGAAGACCCAGTTGCCACCAGCATCTGTTCTGTGCTGACCAGCTACTCCTGTTGTGAGCTGGCAGCAAGGTACCACAAGGCTGTTAGCCAGGCATGCCCAGAGCAACATGGAGGCTTCTCTCTGTGTCCACAATCAACATGAACTTGGCTGTTCTTCTCATTATTATTCCAGGAAGGAAGGAATCCTTTAATATTCAAATCCATGGCACAGGCACATTGTCTCAGATGTCTGGGAACTATCAGACAAATAAAAGTAGTAATAGTAAAAGAGCAACATCCAAGACCTCTCGACCTGACGAGGAAGTTAATTCATCTGCCTGACCTTCAAAGCTGCTGGCTCAAGTTTGTGGAGTTCTCAGACTTGGGGTAAATGTGAGAGGAGCTTCAATCTAGCTTCAATGCGCTCCTGAGGCAAACCTCATTGTGCAATATTAATTTTCCAAGTTAAAAATTAGAGGCGTTTGAAAATGACTATTCTCCCAAAAAGGCAGGAAAAATCACTGCTCAGATTCTAAAAATGTGTGCCATGGTCACCGGAACACACTCTGGTTCTGTACAAAATGCTTCAGAGCCCTTGACCTAATGAGGTTACTGACAAGGGTATGAATGACTGGAACAGAAAATGAAACTCGCAAAGAATTTTCTTTGTGAACTACCATATTTCTCCTGTCATTTAACCAATTTTCATCTTAAAAAAATTACAACATGGGCTGCAAATCTTCAAGGCTAATGCTCCATGTGACAGACTAAGTGCTATTTAGAAAGTAATAATACATGTGTCAAACTGGTGGGGTGGGGGTGGGGAGGAAAAGGCCACGTGACAGACTCCGCAGGTGGGCAGGGGTTGTGAGAGGTTACAAAAGTGACACTCAGGAAAAGTGAAGTGCCAAACAGCTTCCCACATCCAATTAATGAAAGTGCATCGCCGTCGGCCGGATCCACACAGGCAATGAGCCTTCCGGCCTGAGCCTTCACAAGACATACTCAGTCAACTGACCCCTGTTGTGTGACACACTCATTCCCCTAAAATAAATGCCTAGAGGGTGGTAATGGGAATGACTTCATGTGGACAGCACACTTCCTGCAATTCACTATAAACTGAAATTATGAGAGATGGAAGAACATTCAGAATTCTGAAACTCCCACAGCTGATTAAAGCATGTGTCTTCACTTGCATTGTTGAACCTAACCAGAGCATCGTGTTCACTAAACACCCATCAAGCCTGAGGGATCTGCAAAGAGACCAATAGACGAATCACAGTGTGTCCTTCTGGCAAGAGGAGCTTTGTGAACACTCACACAGACTGGATTTGAGGCAGACACACTGGGTGAGGAGGACTGGGCCGTTTAGTTAGGCATCTGTGATATGACACCAAAAAACCACTCTGCCTGATCCTCCTACCTTCCTAGAAATTAGGTGTCATGGGGAAATGTGACAGGGATGGAAGTAGACCTATTAGAGAGATGTATGCTTTGTTTCCTTCCCTTGTGGGAATTTCTTCATAGTGGGGCATGAGATCGGAATGAGACTAGGAGCATAGACAATGTCAGAGGATAAAAGGTAGAAGGACTCACCAGTTTGGTGAGAGGTGGGGACTGGGGCAAGGAGAACAGCCAGGGAAGCGGCAGTGAATCCTGGGAGAGGACAGGAGGAACAGACCAGACATATTGTTGGAGCTGATTGATCAAAACTGCTGATTGGACTAAAGTTCACTTACAACTAAACATTATTAAAAATGACTGTAATTTAAAAATATATTGGGAGGAGACATAGAGATGTTAAGAATGGAGTGAATCGCCTGAGTTTTAATATTAAGTGTTGCTGAGAAAGAACCATCTTGAAAATGCCCTGAAGGAGTCTATGGCTCACACAGGATCTCTGTGGAATGAACAGAGTCTGGTCCCATCTTGACCTTTCATCTCTAAGTGGTTCTTGGGAAAGGCAAGCGGGCAGTAGCTGCTTTACCTGGTAGAGAAAGAAGTTTCCCCAAAGTACTGGGTTCTCAGAAAACCAAGCAGAGAGATGTGAGGAAACCACATGGTGGCTGTGTGTGGGCCCCCTGCCAGGCTGTGGGAACAGGAGAGCCGGGCACCCAGGGAAGTATAAGGTGACTCTGACGATTTCATTAGCATCTTTCCAGAGCACCTTTCTGCCACCTGGAATCTGTTTTATTAATGGTCCCTAAGATGCAGCTCTGCCTTCGGTGTCTCTTCTGTCTTTACACTCTTCTTGAGAGCATCTTACAAGACACTCTTATGCGGCGGTTATTAAGAAGAAACCATGTGTCCCAGTGGCTCAGAGCAGCAGGATGAGGATTACCACCAAATGAGTGACACACAGGTGCCCCAGTCACTTAGAAAATGCCACATGTGGCTCTGATTGCTCAACAGAGCCCCTGAAGGTCAGAGGAAATGTTACTCAAGTTCCTCTCTGTAAAATCATCCAAGACTGTGGCACTGGTGTTGAGGGAGGGAGGGAGGGAGGGAGGGAGGGAGGGAGGGAGGGAGGGAGGGAGGGAGGGAGGAAGGGAGGGAGGGAGGGAGGGAGATGTACTTACTTTACCATGCTCAGGAGGTAAGGGCCTGGGCAGGGGAAGGGTCCTGAAAACAGTGGCCAGAAGTACATTGTTTTTAAGTAATACTCTTAAAGCCACAAAAATAAAGGATAAAAATGGCAAAACCCTAAGGAATCATTAGAGTTCACATTCCCCCCAAGTGAGCTGGCTCGGGCTAATGGATATATCGTGACAGAATATAGAGAAACAGAAACGTTTTCTCCAACATAACGCAATCTTCAGAAAGGTTATGAACAAAAAACAGTAGGAATTTATAAACAGCAAAAGTCTAAGAACTGCAAATGCAAACTCATCCCTCTCCTACTGAGATAGACAGGCACAGCTCAATCACAGGATGCTGAAGGCAGAGAAGCAGTCTGGCGGTTGGAAGGAGAATGACCCCATAAGCCAGTGGTTCTCAGCCTATGGGTTGTGACCCCGTTGGGAGTCCACCAACCTTTTCATGAGGGTTGTCCTAAGACCACTGGAAAATACAGATATTTACATTAGGATTCAGAACAGAAGCAAAGTTACTGAAGTAGCAATGAAAATAAATTTATGGTTGGCAATCACCACAACATGAGGAACTGTAGTAAAGGGTCACAGTGTTAGAAAGGTTGAGAATGCCATAGACTCTTAGAATACTTGGGGGAACTGTTTGGGAAGACTTAGGGCATTTGGCCTTGTTAGAGGAGACGGGTCACTCAGGGACAGGCTTTGAGGTTTCAAAGGACTGGTTCCATTCTCAGTGTGCCTCTCTCCCTCTTATTTGCAGGTCCAGATGTGAGCTCTCTGCTGTTTCTGCTGCCATGGCTTGCTCCACCATCCAGCCCTGTAACTTTCTGAAACTATGAGCTGAATTAAACATTTCCCTTTCTAAGTTGCCTTTCACAATGTTTGTCACAGTAACAGAAAACTAAGACAGAGGCAGGGTACATGGAACCTTACCCTCTACTCTTAAGACCCAATTTACTTCTGTCTTAGTTCAGGTTTTACTGCTGTGAACAGATACCATGACCAAGGTAACTCTTCTAAGAACAACATTTAATTGGGACTGGCTCACAGGTTCAGAGGTTCAGTCCATTATCATCAAGGTAAGAGCGTGGCAGCATCCAGGCAAGCACGGTGTAGGAGGAGCTGAGAGTTTTATATCTTGTTCTGAAGGCAAACAAGTAAAGACTGGCTTCTAGGAAGCAAGGATGAGGGTCTTAAAGTCTACATATACGCCAACAAGGGCACACCTCCTAATAGTGCCACTCCCTGGGCCAAGCATATTCAAACCATCAGCGCTTGTCACACAGCTTTCTGTTTACTCTCAGAGACCTCCCATGACTCACAATATACTGGATTCTCTAGAGTATGGTCTCACAGAATTCTGTATTTTTATTTGACACACACCACACTTGAAGTTACACTTTCAGTGTCCCACCAACTCCCAAGAGCCTTATGGGAGCAACAGGGAGAACATGAGTGGACATGTAGCTACTGAAACCACAAAATGGGTGGTTCTAGCTAGTCGCCAACTTGGCAGAATCCAGATTTGCCTCTGGTCATGTCTCTGTAGGAATTTCTAGACTAGGTTAATTGAGGTGGGAGACCTCATGAGTATAGGCAGTATAGGGTGGGGCTTCCTGGACTTCAGAAGAAGCGGGTTGTGGAGCGAGCCGAGCATTGGTAGCCATTATGCTCTGCTTCCTGACTATGAGTGGCATGTGATTCACTGTCTCAGTCTCTTGCTGATAAAAGTTTCACAGCATGGCAGATTACACCTTCAAACTGTGGGCATAAACAAAGCCTTCCTCCAGTCATTTTGAGGGGGATCTTCTCACAGCATTGAGAAAGGTAACTAATGCATGCGCCTTGTTCAAACTGAAATGTGCTTCCATGTAAAATTCACCAGGAATCTGGCAGAATCAGCGTGCCTTGCTCCACTAGGAATGGAGCCTGCTGGTGTTTTTGCATTAGCATTGGGACCAAACAGCAGCCAGCAGCCGTCTGCTCTTCAGTACCATTGAAAAGTACATTTGGGTTGATTTCAGTAACTAGTTTGCAGAAACTTTAACAGTAGTAACATTTAATGAATGTGTTTGGCTACTAGAAAATTTAAATATCATGAGCGAAGCACATAATGTTTCTACTATCCACATAATGTTTCTACTATCCAACACCGAGTCAAACTATATAGTCTCCATGACAGCAAGGTTGTAGCTACACTGTTCATTTCCTGTGCCCTGCCCCCAGCATGTAGCCTGGCTTGTGGTCAGTCCAACATTGTCTGGATGAGTAAAGCAACTGAAATCAAGACAGCTCTCTCTTTGGAATTTTTAATCCATTTATATTATTCCAGTAAAAAGTTGTTAAGTACTTATTCTGGCAAGGTACTTTGCTAACCACCAAGGATATAAATGTAACAACTAGTGTTTGCCAGAGGCTGGGGAGGAAGGGAACAGGAAACAGCTGCCAAGCAAGGATAGAGTTGCCTTCTGGGATGTGAGAATATTTGGGAGTAGTGACTGTACAACGCTGTCAAGTACTGAATGTCGCTGAATCACTTTCAGTAGGCCACTTCTATGTGACATGACTTTTAACCCAATAACAAACAATAATGAAACAAAGAAGGGGATGGCATGGTCCCTGTCCCAAACCTCCTAGAGTTTAATACAGAAAGAGAGAGATACAGGTATGTCATGACACATGGGGAACCTTGTGTCATAGGACTGGATCTGGGCCACAGCTGCTCGTGAAGCAGGTGGAGAGCCAGGTGGGAAGTGTAAGTAACAAAATGAATGTGCGGAAAAGCCTGAAAGGACACAAAGACTGCTTTGAAGGGTTCCACCAGTCTGGCAACAGGTAAGTAGGGTTTTGTTTTTATTTTAACCATGAAACTCTTGCAAGGAATATTTTAGACCCAAAGCTCATTCACATTATCACTGGTTGACTTCATTCTCTGTTAGCTGGTCTGTCTGTTCCCTTGTCCATACTTGAATGAATAGTTCTTACAAGGCAAAACTGGAATCCTTCAAGTCACCTCCATGGTCACAGAAGCCATGGCACAAAGACAGCTTAAATTATGAAGGTGAAGAAACGGGAGGATGGGAAGCAGAGAATCAATAAGTTCTACGGACAATACAATAATCAGACATGTGTGACGTGTCATTGCAGAGAGGAAGAGAGAGAAGTAATACATAAGACAGCCATCTGAAACCATTAGGTTTCAAGCAAGATACGGAGGTGAAAACTCAATTTCACATGAGTAAGAGGTTGACAGAGGGTGGTCCATCAAGTTGAAGACAAGTTGGCCTTGCTTAAGACCTGAGAATCTCAACAAAATTTATCTCAATCAAGATATGGTTCCAACCTAACACATATCCAGTAAAATCAGGTGAGGGAGGAAAGACGTCCACGCTGTCTGATGACACTGTGCTAGGGAATGATCTCAGAGCCTTGCACATAATACATATGTGCACACTCTGCAACTGAGAAGCTCTGTCACCAGCAGCCCAATTCTTCACCATAATGAATGGAATATCAAATAGTGGTCACATGATCACAGTGGCCAAATGTCACCTCTTCACAAAGGCATCCTGTTGAAAGGACCACCCAAAAGGTACAATCCAATCAACTTGTCTTTCTGCTTTCTGGTCATTACCTACCTGTGCCTTCTCCCTTATCTGGATACTTTTTCTGGTTCTCTCTCTCTCTCTGTGGGAGGACATCTGGTATGTTCTGGCCACAGCTTTATCTGCAATACCTATGTGTGCTATGCCTCAGTAGGCACCTTTGTTAAGTTAATGATGCACAAGAAATTCAGGTATCGAATCTGGCTTCATTTTGGTTCTCATTCCCTCCTTCTCTTTATATTGGTTCCAAAAGTTTTTTTCAGATTCCATTGAGTTAAGTAAGTACACTAGGCCAGAGGCAATAGGAGATAGAAATTCTAGTTTTATTATTTTATTTCTAGTCTAGTTAAAATTATAGACAAGGAGTGGTGGCTTAACAGATTGTAAGAATTTCTATCTTGAAGAAAAACAACTGGCATTGGGAACAAGTTATCTGTACCCAGAGATGCTCAATGGAGACAATTTTATACTTTCCTGGAGATATTGCAAAGAAGATTCATGCATCAGAAAGCCACTTTATTTTCTGACCTTTAATATCCCCCTTCCAACTCTTCCAGCCTTAAACTCCTATGACCATGATAATACTATATACACTGAGGCCAGAAAATACATACCAACACTGTCAGATGCAAACCAAGAGGCTTTTAGCCTCCAGTACCCAGCAGATGCATGTTCACTGCATTCATAACAGGGCCAAAGACTTTCTGCTGGCCTTCGCCACAGGGACCTACGCTTCTGTCTCCCAAAGAGAACAGAGTAAAGCAATGGTAGATTAAAATGGGAACTGAACAGCCACTGTAGTACATTGAGCTCCATAGAGACAGTACTGGGGCAAGCAAGAGCCACACAGGCACTGGGCTACTGTGTGCCTCAGAGAGGAAAACCAACTAAACACTGTCAAAGGAGCCCAGATGCTGAGAAGCTAGGGGCAATGATGCCATCCTGTGAATTCTTTGTGAAAACTCGACAGGAGGAGCATAAGAAGCACCCAGATGCTTCTGTCAGTTTCTCGGGTGTTTCTAAGAAGTACTCAGAGAGGTGGATGACCCATCTGCAGAAAAAAGGGGGAAATTTGAAGGCATGGAAGAGCCTGACAAGGCTCCTTATGAAAGAGAAATAAAAACCTACGTCTCCCAAATGGGAGACCAAAAGGGAACTGCAAGGACCCCAAAGCACACAGAGGCGTCCTTCAGCCTTCTTTCTGTTCTGTTCTGAGTCGTGCCCCTAGATCAAAAGAGAACATCCTTGCTTATCCATTGGTGATGTTGCAAAGATACTGGGAGAGATGTGGGGCAGCCCCTCTCTGTGGAGGACAAGCAGCCCTGTGAGAAGGCTGCTGAGCTGAAAGAGGAAAGGGTATTGCTGCCTAGAGAACCAGAGGGAAACAAGATGCAGAAAAAAGGGAGTGGTCGGGACTGGAGGAGCAAGAAAACCAAACAAAGAAAGGGAGAGGAGGGTGAACAGGATGAGGGAGGCAATGAATAAGCTGGTTCTAGTGCAGGTTTCTCCTTGTCTATAAAACATTTCAGCCCCTAGTACACAATTCACTCCTTTATCCTTTTAAAGAAAAAACATTGGAATGTAAGAGGGTGCAAGATTTGTTTTTTAAACTGCACATTATCCTCCTCTTCCTCTTCCTCCTCCTCTTCTTCCTCCTCCTCCTCTTCTTCTTCTTCTTCCTCCTCCTCCTCCTCCTGCTTCTCATCCTCCTCTTTCTTTTAGTATAGTTAATTAACTATTGAATGTATCTAGCTAGTCCTGTCCTGGTGGTATTTTCAGTAGCCACTAAACTTGCCTTGGGGTTGTAAATCGGTGTGGAAATTTAAAGCAGATTCTTGTTGGTGCACAGCACAACATTCAGTTATATATGGGAACATTAGTTTTGTTTTTGTTTGTTAACCTGCAGTTGTTTCTAATGCAGCTGATATGAAAATAACCACTGTTCTGTTAACAAAATGGAACCCTGTAGTTGCAAAAGACAAAAAATAAACAAAAAATAGAAAAAAAGCAGCCATTTTGTTGACATTTTGAATGCTGCTAAGTACATGCTTTTTAAAAAATAAAAATTAAAAAAAAAATAACACTGAAGAGATGGTTCATTAAGAGCACTGGTTTCTCTTCCAAAGGACCCAGGTTCAATTCCCAGCACCGCATGGCAGATCACAGCTGTCTGGAACTCCAGTTCTAGGGGATCTGACACCCTCATACCGACATGCATGCAGGCAAAACACCAATGCATGTGAAAGAAAATGAATACTTTTTTTAAAGAAATAAAGAAAATAAATGAGACCTGGAGAAAGGGTTTTCTTATAAACAAAGAAATCAGAGTTAAACTTGCTTTGAAGGTTCATGATAAAGACAACCAGCGTAAGACTAAAGGAGAGAAAAATTCAAAGACCCTGAGATCTTTACATGAGAGTAAAATAACACAGAGCAACACTGAAAAAAAACAGTGCTATGGATCGTAATTGGAAAGGAAGAAATTGAATGTATACAAACCCTAAGAAGCCTTTATCCCAGGTTGCAGCATCCGAGGAGAAATGGTCAACTTCTCCCATAGACATTCTAAAGTAAATTCTCAAGGCCTGTCTCAAGACAAGCAAGGGGGCTGAGGGTAGGGCAGGGATGACTGTGTGTGCAGGGATACCCAACCAGGCACAGGGAACTATCCCTCATGCAAAGCAAGGCAACCTGAAAACCCCAGTGCAACTGTAGACTGAGAAGGAGTCAGTGGGCTTCTAGATATACAGTCTTATGACATAAGCTAAGATACATCTCTGTGGTAAACTACCGTCCTAAACCATCCACCATATCAAGAAAGATTAATACCAGACAGTCTTCATTAACTTTCCTATGCACTGGGGTTTTATCCTGGTCTACTTCTTAGTGATCTATGTGTGCAGGGTCAGTCACCACCCCTCAGCTCCTGCCCGCTCCCCCCCCCTTTTTTCCTTACTGTAAATGGCTAAAAGCTCTTTTATCATCAACAAATAATACGACATGGTATTAACGGAGCAGTACGACTTAATTCTCAGCATAGCGGATCTGGAGCAGCTGTTCTGTGGGGTATTTTCAGGAGCTGACCAGAATAGAATAGCTGCTCTCTGAACAGTTCTGTATGCTCAGGTGAATTCCTAAAAATACACACGTCTTCTCCTTTCTATAGCAGTGAAAGTCATTTTCTACCACCCTACAAAAGACGGGATGTCAGTGTGTGTTAGCCTCAGTTAAGCTGTTTCAAATCCTATCCCTACATTTTTTTTTTTTTGGGGGGGGTGTTCAAATTCTGATGAGCTAGCCAAAAGTTCCTCGCACTGCCATACTCCTGGACTGTCTGCACGCAGTCTTAGTAAGCACATTTAGAACTCAAGGAACTGTTGGGCTTATTTTTAGAGGAAAAATGTCCACGCATTGTGCTTCCCCGCCCTACATATTTACATGATTTTGTAGGTGTTTAATCTGGAAACTTGAGAAGTTTTAAGTTTTCACATATACACGTTCTCTAGTAAGCTTTATTGGCATTCAGGAGCTTGCCAATTTAATATGGCTTGCCCTTTGGGAGATTAATTGCAGCAGGTGGTGAGGAAAGTTAGGAGTCCTTGCTGAAAGATGAGGTATGAACTTATTTTAAGGTTCCTAGATGAGTGTGTTTATTCAGTATACCTTACAGTACACAAACCTTAATATGAGGCAGAATGTAGGGGGTGGGGAACCAGACATAAGCAATTTTAGTACTCTGTGGCTTGATGGTTCCTTCTACTATCACTGGCTTTATTTTATTCAAGGGCAAAAACCTAAATTTTCTATGTAGAATTTTAAAACTTTTTTACTTTCCTTTATTCTATCTGTACAAGTGTTTTGCTCACATGTCTATCTGAACCACATGTGTGCCTAGGGCCTTCAGAGATTAGAGGAGGACACTGAGGGCCCTAGAATTGGGGTTACATATGTTGTGAGCTGCTGTGTAGGTGCTTGGAACTGAACCTGGGTCCTCTGAAAAAACAACAAGCACTCTTAACCACTGAGCCAACCCTCTGGCCTTGTACTAATATTTAATTTAAAAATTTATCATTGACATATAGAATTACCAAATGAGTAAGGAAAAGATTTTTTAAAACATATTTTCTAAACATCAGTTGTTGATTACAAATGATATTTTCCCTAATATTCTAGTGGAAGAGGTTTTTTTTTTTCTTGTTCTTGTTTTAATAGTGAAAAACATAAAAAGAAGATTTATTCAATACATTGGGAGGAAGAACAAAGAGATCTTGTGACCCCCTTCCCCCCCCCCCCACAAATCCATCTGGAGTGTCTTGACATACAAATAAGGGGTAAATAGAAAATAAGAGAGATACATAACTAAACAGTCTAACCGAGGTGTGCTCCTTGCCTGCCAGTGTCAATGCTTTAGATGATCAAACTAAGCAGGAAGACGATCTGGTCTTTACTGGAAGTGATGATGCCAAGCTACCTGCAGCATAAAGGGCAGCAGCCATGCAGAATGCAGAACCTTCCAACCTGGGAACCTGGGAAGTCAAAGCTGCTAGGGACTGGGGCGCGGGGGGGGGGTGGGTATCACAGAGGCGATGACTGACAGGGGACAAGGCTTCTCTTTGTATTCACAGGTTACTGGTAACACTAGAAAAAGGACAGAGCATATGTAGTATGACTCCATCTACACATTCTTGTATAAATGCATATGTATAATACACATGCAGGTAATTTATATCATATATTCCCCCTGGAAGCAACAACAACAAAAAGGACTTCTTTCTTAGTAGCTATCAGATGAGTATAAAATTTAACCTACATTATGTCACATATAAAAATAGATTCCCTCCACAGTAAACATTCTTATATTTCTATGACATGAAACTGTTACTAACAAATTTCAAAAAACTCAGATCTTCTGAAAATTAGATATTTCCCTGTTGGGCCTAACACAAGGTCTAATCTCCATTCCACCTCCACCCTTCAGTCATGTACACAGGTGGAGGGCGCGAACAGGCCCTAGAGAGATTTACATACTAATGAGGTACCTGAAGGCCAGAGGTGGAGCCGATTAAACATTCCTCCCCAGCCCCTCCCCCCCTCCCCTTTTAACTCAGGTAGATCCTGGGTTTGAGGGGGTATGCATCCAGATCCATCCACGATCTGCCATGTGAATAAACCAGTTTTGGAAACCCAAGGGCTTCCTCGTGTGTTGGGGCTGCGCCACTATAAGGAACCATGAGGAGCCAGGGAGAGACTTTTAGTTAATGAACAGCCGGGCCCAACTTCCAGCTGGAGAAACCCAGAGCATTCCCAGCCGACTACCCACAGCATGGCAGGAGGAACCGCGGGATCCCCAAGCCTTTTTTTCCCCACATTTCCCCATAATTTGGGAATGACCACGCCCATCACAGCTGTTCACTCCCAGACCCCTCCTAATTTTGTAACTAGGTTCAGAGTTTCACTGATACAGTATCCCCTGCACTCACAATGAAATACATCATTTCTATCCCCATTCTCTCCTCTAACACCTCCCTAGATACCTCCTCATATTATTATTCCAATTTCATATCTATCTATACACTCTCTCCCTGCCTCCCTCCCTCCCTGCCTCCCCATCCCTCTCTCCTTCATTCCCTTTTTCCCCCCTCTCCCTCCCTTCCTTCTGTTTTTTTTTTTTTTTTTTTTTTTTTTTTTTTGATGGCCAACTATGTCCAGTTAGTGCTGCCCATGTGCTTGGGTGTGGAACTATCCATGGAAATATACAATGCCTAACAGTGGCCACACCCTCAAGACGTATGATTCTCCTTGGCATCCTTCAACTGCTAATAATGCCTCAGTATGGGATATGGTCCCTATCTGTGTTGGAATTTCATCTGACTTGCCCATGTACAGGTCTGGAGCTGGTAACCACAGCTTTTATGAGAACATGAGTGCAAAAGCTATGTACCTCCAGAAGACAGCATTCCATAGTACTCCTCCAGAGCTTACATTCTCTCTGCCTCTTCTTCCTCAGTGTTCCCTGAGACTTGGTGGTGGTGGTAATGGTGTGTGTGTGTGTGTGTGTGTGTGTGTGTGTGTGTGTGTAAGACATCTCATTTTTACCCGCAGCACTTTAATCAGTTACACATCTCTACAAAAGAGGCTTCACTGTACTAGGCAGAGAGCATCCCAGGACTATGGGCATAAATATAAATACTTAGTAGCCAGTTTGACAAGACGACTATTTATCAAGATAACAATAACAGGTTCTACCTGGGGCCTCTGACCTCTCCATCCAGGGGCTTTTGACCAAGGCATGAAATTCTCTCATAAGATGTAAGCCTCAAATCTAATCATGAAGGTTGTTAGCTGCCGTAATGGTCATGTTCCTACTGCGTCAATACATACGTCTTGCCTTTAGGTCAGTTTAGAAGCATGGATGGTCCAGTGCTGAGTAAGGCCACTGGTATATTTTTTACCTCAGTAGTCAGCATAGCAACTTCCAGCACTATCAAAGCTAGTTAGCTGGAAGAAAATCTGCCACTTGAGTAAAACTCCTCTTTAAATATTAACTCTGAAGAAAAGCCCCATGATGGATTCTCCCCCAAATTAGGAGCCTCTGTCCTGCTGGCACCTCACACTTTCCTTATTTCCATGACAGCACTGCAGATATTTGCATAAAGGCTCTCTCTCTCCTCTAAGGCAACATGCTCATGCTGAGAGTAAGGGCCGGCCTTACGTGTTCTTGAATTTGAAGCACTCCAAGTCTAAATGCTTCCACACGTGGACGTTTAGTTTATTGAACACATAAAAATTCAGATGATAAAACCCAAAGTATTGCAAAGATTTGTGAGCAGTGGGTTTCCTTGCAATGTTCCTGCAGGTGCACAGGGTGAAAACGTGGGCTCTAAAAACCAGCAGGGCGCAGGGCGCGGGCACTGCCTGTTCCTCTCTCCTCCTGCAGGCAGAATTATGGCAGCATGAAGCCTGCTCCAACCCCAGACTGAGGAACTCTAATTACCTCCAGCTAGGGAGATGGCAGCAACAGCCACTGCAGAAGCCCAGAAAGAGTTCCGACAACCATCACTTCTAGTCACAGAGAGTAGGAGTGAGAGGATGTGTGTGAGGATGGTGGAAGAGCCAGGCTGGGTCTGCTGGCCTCTCTGCATTACTGTGTGGAAGGAATACTTCTTCATGTATATGAAGACCCTCAACCTATATTCATTCTCTTGACATATTCATTAGTGCCAAATACTGCCCTGTGTTCTAATACTGGAGGAAATGTGTACAAGCATGTGAGACAGACACAGAGTGTCACCTCTCAACATGTACTGTGTACCAGAGGTGACAGACCTGTAAAAATACACCCCAGGTTTTCTAGAAGCAGAATATTGAAGAGTAGGAAGTACAGGCTTAACATGAGACACAGATGTTGGGTGGAATAACACCAAAGGCTGTATTCTACACATAGTTTCTGGAAACTGGAATTTCATCAGTATTCCATTATTCTGGGTACTATTTAAAAGCGATGAAGACTAATGAAATGACAAAGTTCTGCTTTATGTGTGATACTAGAGTTATACTTTAAGGGCTCTTGGACTAAGAGAACAAACTTAAAAGTTTGCTAGTAAGGACCTCTCATGACTATTTCCCCTTTCCATCTTCTCTCACTGAAACACTTCAAGATGCCTGCCTCACCAGTCAATCCAAGTTTCCAACCCCCAAACCATTATCTTCAGAACGGAACCAGATGACCAGCTGGCACAGTTTATTGACAAGATTGTATGCATGAACTTTACTGTCTGTTCTCAACGACAGTGAACTGAGTAACAAATTAACTCCCAGAATTCCAGGTCAGAAGCTTATAATGGATTACCTGGGTGGGCTCAACATAATCACACTACCCCAGCAGAGTGAGAAAGGGCAATAGGAGATGGATTCAGTGTGAAAAGCATGTGTTCTTGTCATTGTTAGTTTTGAAGATAAAAGCAACTATACAAAATAAAATAAAATAAAATAAAATAAGTGTGAAGAACCTCCCAGAGCTGAGAAGAGGCTAGAAAGGACTCCATGATGTCCAGCTCACCCTGATACTAGCTCGCCGAAATTTACTTCCGATTTCTGACTTCCAGAATTACAGCCTTTCAGTTTTAAGGTCCTGATGCTTGTAGTAATTTCTAGGAGGATCAATAGAAAATAAATAGATCAACTAGTGCTTTCCCCATCTATGGTACCACCTCACAAAACCCTGACTAGTCTAGCACTGTCATTCATACCCTGTCACATGACTCACGAATGCCCACACAGCCTACATCTGACATTCGGTACAGTCCTCTCTGAGTGCCCCCGAGGTTAGTCTCCACCTTGTGGCTCATCCCTAGTCAGCTGTCCCAGGCCACTCTTCTATATCACTATTAAGTTTTCTGAGACATAAATATGATAATGTCTGAAGACTTTGGTTCATAGTGAATAGCAAGATTATAATTATGTTTCTTTCTCCCCCCCCAAAAAGTCTTTCATAGTTTGATGTCATGCCCCCATTGACTCTCATATGTACAGTAAGCAAGTATAAGACCTGAGAAATAGAAGAATTGAATCTTGTATTGTGACCCCCTTTTCTAATGCTAAAAGTTACCTTAAAAGATACGCTTAAGGCCACAGGCATAAGTCACTTCCAGTTATTCCAAAGATGGAGACACATTCAACCCTACTTTCACGCTACTCTATGGGCTTCATTTTCTTGGTTATATAGAATGCTAATCTCAGTTTTCAGCATGGAAAAATTTTTGTACATTCAAATAATTTTCATTCCTCTTCTCTGGACCATCTCCAGTTTCCTAATAGTGTATTTAAAATATGGAGCTGAAAATTAGACTCTAATATGTGTCTTATCAATGTTGAACACAGTGCATGACTTATTTCATGGCTCTCATGTCCAGCATTTTAGTCAATGTAATTCCAGATCATGTCTGCCTCTTGGATAACAGCCCTACATTGCTGATTTATATCCCTGAGTGGCAGGTGAGAATGGTTTTATACCTGCAAAATGCCTACATGTCAATTCTACCCTTTATGATGGCTGGGATAGTCTATCAGCTTTTCCTGAACTAATAAAAAACCTCAGGGTTTTACAGAGAGCTGTTTCTTACACTGACAGTATAGCTCAACTTGACTTGATGTTCCGAATCTATAATTAGAATCATTAGACTCAAACCAAGGCACCACAATGTTCTCTAGCAGTTGTCTTTATTTTTAAACTTGTTACATATTTATATGGGCGCACAATAATTTAATTTCTTTATAAAAATAAATAATTTTCTACTATCCATTGATAAAATTTCAGAGTAGAAGTCATAAGCACATAAGCATAATGTTTTGGACCATGTGGCTATAGTCACAGGGTTTTTACTTTGATTCTCTCAACCTCCTGGTATTTAAAGAAGATAATGTGAAAGGTCCATCTGAAGGCAGCAGGGCCTTGTAAGTTATTGTCCTTTCTGAGAGAGAAATAAAATGCGAAACAAATTCTTAATTCTGAAGTGAAATGATACAAACTGAACAACAACAACAACAAAAAAAACATCTCTAAATGGCTCTTGGGGGAAAAATGTCAACTCAGAATTTGTTCCAATTAATTTATGTAAATCTGTTAATTTTACTTTTTCAGTTTGTCCTGGTAAAATTATATCATATAAATACCGTTATAATTTTTATGTATGATAGAGATAAACTTAATAGTACTCACTAAAACAAAACACATAAATGAGTAGTTTTGGAGTAAGAAAAATATGGATCACAGTATTAGTTTAAGCACTCATAATCAGGTCAATACCATTACGTCTCTAGGTTGCCAGTCTACATTTTGTCTTCATTCTTGTGAGCATGGCTAAGAAAATCACTCTTTAAAGTGGGGCTGGAGAGAAGGCTCAGTGGTTAAGAGAACATACTACTCTGAAAGAGGAACTAACTTACGTTCTCTACACTCACACTGGACAACTCACAACAGCCTGAAATTCTACCTCTAGGAGATCTGATGTCATCTTCTGGCTTCCACAGGCAATTGCACTCATGTGCATGTATACACACAGAGAAAAACACATGCATATACATAATAAAAAATAAAAAAGTCACTTCTGAGTAGCCGTCTCCTCTTAAATGCACGAGACTGACTGTTTTGATTTTAAACTCTTGTTCTTAGAGGTAATGACCTACCCGGCACACATAGACACACAACAGAAACAGGTGTCTCTAGTCACACAGGTGTTGAAGATACTGGGCAATCCTATTTCCAATCTGCTATTTCACAGGCTCAGTCCTAAGTCCAGAAAATCAGATTTTGAGACCAATGGATGGTATTTAGTCATAGTTCTTCCCAGGCACAACATTCCCATGCCTCCCACCAGGTGCAACATGAGGGAGAAGCTGAATTTTAAAAGAAAATAGAATTAGGCAAGACTCAGACACCCAACATAAAACATTACTAAACAAATCAGTGAGGATAAAAATCTCAGAAAATAATGCTGTGTTTAATAAACAAGTAAGATATAGTACACTTTGTCTATATAAAACTTCAAAAATGAAGTAACATTTTGCCTACACTTCTGATAGCACATTATTACCACAGGAATGATGCACTGTGAGAGAAGAAATGAGGGAGGGGGAATGGGAAGCAGTCAACTGAGGAACAGTGGTCAAGAACTGGTCCTAAGCCTGACTTGTCTTTGTCTCCTTCCTATGTCTTCTCTTGGCCTAAAAGCATCAACACACTTGCATGAATGCTGCCAAAGGCTCAAGGGATACTCAGGGCTTACCATAAAAATTGAAAGTGGTTCTGCCCATGGAATTTTCAAAGAACAAAAACAATATTTGGCTTTGAGGCTCCCCATATGTCCATCTATCCACCAGCTATCACCTTCAATCAAGTGTCCAACTATAGCTCCACAATGGAAGTGCCTGAATGATTGGCCTCTAAACTGCTTTATTGGCCTCTTTAAGGTCCCTGCTAGCTAGCTAATGGCACCCAGTCATGCCAAGGCTATGAATATAGTTCCCTTTCTTTCAGAGAATCTGATCTTAGGATACAGTTCTGCATCCACTTAGAGATCAATTTTGTGCAGGGTGGTAGATATAAATTTATCTCCACTCTTCTGCATGTAGTTAAAATGATGCAGTTTGACCAGCATCAATTGTTGAAGATGCTGTCTTTTTTTTTTCAGTGTATTTCTAATTCTATGCCAAAATCAGGTGTCTACAGGTATGTGGACTTAGGTGTGGGTCTTCACTTTGATTCCATTGACCACTGCATCTATCACTGCAGAAACCAAGCTGTTTGTACTACTACGGCTCTGAAACACAACATTAAATCTGGAATGGTGATACCTCCAGCAGTTCTTTTATTCAGGATTCTTTTAGCTATCCTGTAGATTTTGTGTTTCCATATGAATTTGAAGACTAGTTTTTCAATTTTGTGAATTATTATGTTGGGATTTTGATGGGGACTGTATAGAATCTGTAGACTGGTTTTGGTAGGATGGCCATTTTTGCTATATTAATCCTACCAATCTTAGGGTTTTACTGCTGTGAACAGACACCATGACCAAGGCAACTCTTACAAAGGACAACATTTAACTGGGGCTGGCTTATAGGTGCAGACATTCAGTCCATTATGATCGAGGCAGGAGCATGGCAGCATCCAGGCAGGCATGAAGCTGGAGGAGCCGAGTTCCACCTCTTGTTCTGAAAGCAACTAGAAGAAGACTGGCTTCCAGGCAGCTAGGATGAAGAACTTAAAGCCCATGCCCACAGTGACACACCTACTCCAACAGGACCACACCTCTAAATAGTGCCACCCCCTGGGCCAAGCATATAGAAACCATCACAAGTGACAAAGATTTTTCTATTTTGTAGTGTCTTTAGTTTTTCTTTGTTTGGTTCAAGCTATCCAAAGATATTTTATTATTTTTAAGGCTACTATGAAAGGTACTGGTTCTTTGATATCATTCTCATACTTGTCAACTGTATATATGGAGAATTGGTTTATGTGTGTGTGTTAATTTTGTATCCTGCTATATGGATGACAAGTTTATCATTTGTAGAAGTTTTCTTGTGGAGTTTTTCAAATCCTTTAATGTATCAAAATCATATGATCTTTAAATAAAGATACTTTGACTTCACCCTTTCCTATCTGTATCTCCCTGATCTCCAGTTTCTTCTCTACCTAAGACATCAATTATATGGAGATATTACATCCTTGTCTTGTTCTCAATTTGAGGAGAAATGCTTTGATTTTTATCTCTCATTCTCTTAATTTAGCTAAGGGTCTGTCAAATTTGCTGATTTTCTCCAAGAGTTAATCCAACTCTTCCCTTCAGTAATTATTTATATTGTTTTTGTTTGATTGATTGTCTTTATATTATTTATTCCAGCCAAATTTTATTTCTTCTCGTCTAGTCTTTTGGAGTATTATTTCTTCTTGTTCTAGATCTTTTAGATATGCTGTTAAAGTATTAATATGAGATCCCTCCAGTTTCCTGATGCAAGTGCTAAGTGCTGTGAACTTACCTGCTAGAACCACCTTCTTTAGGTACCATAGACTTGGGTAGGCTGTGTTTCATTTTCATTCAATTCTAACATTTCTTATTTCTTTCCTGACTTCAATCTTGACTCATTTTTCATTCAATAGTGGGTTGTTCACATTGCACAAATTTGTGTACATTCTGTTGTTTCTATCATTGATATCCAGCTTTAATCAATGATGATCAAATAGGATACAGTTATTTCAATTTTCTTGCATCTTGTTGAGACTTTCTGTCTGCATCTGTGCTCAGTTTTTGAGACAATTACATGAGGTGCTAAGAAAAGGTATATTCTTTTGTGTTTGAGTGAAGTTTTCTGTAGATAACTGTTAAGACTCTTTGATGTATGCTGTTATTTAACTCCAGAATTCCTTTGTTTAGTTTTTGTCTGGATGATCTGTCTATGGGCAAAATGGGATATTGAAGTGACCTACTAGTAGTGTGACTTTTATGTACTTGGGTGCCTTTGTGTATGGGGCATGAATATTTACAGTTGTAACATCCTTTTGTCGATTTTACCTTTGATGAGAATCTCTTCTGCTTAGTTCTAGTTTCATCTGACTTTAAAATAACATTTACATCTGCTTGCTTCTTGGGTCCATTTACTTAGAACACCTTTTTCCATCCTTTTACACCTGAGGTAATGTCTATTCTTGATGTCGAGGTGTGTTTCTTAGATGCAGCAGATGGATCCTGTTTTCTAGTCTGTCCTATATCATGTATCTTTTTATTGGAAAATTGAGATCATTAATATTAATCTAGTAATCAATAAGCTTTGTTTATTGATTACTGGCATTTTGTTGCTACACCCTCCTTTTTATTTACTTTTCTGGAATTATTTATGCCATGTGTCTTGTTGGGTGAGGTTAACATTTTCAGACTAAGTTTTTCTTGTAAAACCTTCTGTAGAGCTAAATGGCAGTCAAATATTGCATAAATTTGATTTTATTACACAATTTTTTTCTTTTGTTTTCAACTGCAATTGAGGGTTTTCTGGGTATAGTAGTCTAAGTTGGCATCTATGATTTGTAAGAGTTTGGAGAACATCCTTCGTGACCTGGCTTTCAGAGTCTTCATTGAGAAGTCAGATGTTATTGTGATAGGTCTGCCTTTATGATATTCATTCTTTTTCTTTTGCAGCTTTTAAAATCCTTTCTTTATTCTATTTGTTTATTCTTTATTTATTGTTTTAGTGTTTCCTTTGATATGCAATATGTCGACTTTCTTCTTTTTGGTCCTATTTATTTGGTGTTCTCTATGCTTCTTGCACCTAGGTAGGCAACCTCCTTTACATTGAGAAAATTTTCTTCTATGTTTTTGCTAAAAATATTTTCTGGATCTGTGACCTGGGTTTCTTTTTATTCTATCACTATTATTCATAGGTTTGATCTTTTCCAGATGTCCAGATGTCCAGATGTTTGATCTATACCAGATGTCCTGGATGTTTTGTGCCTTAATTTTTTTTAATTTAACATTTTCTTTGACTGAGATAGCCACTTCTTCTATCTTATCTTCAAAACCCGAAATTCTCCATTCCATGTCTTATAATGTGTTGGTAAGGGTTTTCCACTGAGGATTTTGTTTGACTTTCTAAATTCTTCATTTTTATTTTTATTTCAGTCTGGCATTTCTTTGATGATTCTATTTCTACATTTATGTCTTGAAATGTTTTCATTATTCCATTCAACTGTTTGTTTATATTCTTCATTAACACATGTTTGTGTACTCGTCCTTGGACACATTTGTAATTGTTATTTTGAAGCCTTTGTGTTTTTTCAACTAATCTGCATTTCTCAGAGACTATTATAACATTTACTGGCTTCTGGATGAGGCAAGTTGTTTAAGCTCTCCATGCTTATGCTTGTGCCCTGGGATCTATTGATATCTATTGATATCCTGGGATATCTTGAGTTATCATGTTTGAAGTATTTCTTAGTGTTCATATCTGGTCTTCTCTTTGTTGTCTCTTCTTTGGTTGATGTTACCTACTTTGGATCCTTGGCAAGTGTGGTGGGTGTGTGGTCCCTGTAGAGAGCTTCATTGGAGAACAGAACAGAATGAAGACAGGCCAAGAGAAAAGGCTGAGAAGCAATGGAAAAAGCTAGGGCCTGGGGTTTACATCAAGAATTGAGGTCCTAAAAGAGTGGAGCCAGGGTAAGAAAAGGGATTCCTACAGACAGGCTGTACAGACAGGGACTAAAAATAATTTTTGGAAGAACCAGAATGGAGGGTAGGAAGGATAGTAAGAACTGCCTACATGAATCCTAGTCCACTGTGACCAGTGGGGGAATCCCATATAGTGAGTGCTTCTTGCTGATTGGTAGATAGCACAGAGGAATGAAGACAGGCTAGAATGGAAGGATGAGAGGGTCAGTGGGAGATAGGTAAGGAGACCCTGGCTCAGCACCAGGAGGTAGAATTTCCAGGGAATGGAGGTAGGTGGGGGTTGTCTCATGCAAGTGGGTTGCAGTAGAAAAAAAAAAGAATAAAGTCTGGGAAAATAGAGATGAAAAGGCCCCGCATGTATTTTTATGGTGTGTGATCAACAAGTTCCTAATAATTCATCTCAGTTGAGAAATGACCCACTTGAACAAATCACCACCCATGAGATGGGGCTAGGAATCCAACAATGTATACAAGGTATAGAGATCGCTTAAGTGTGACTTCTGGATTCAGGACTCATATTAATGTATGCCAGATAATCGCTATGTTTACTGAGGCAGACAGTTCTTCTTAGTCTATATTATAGTCATTTAAAATTTTGGACATCTGCGACAACTAAAAAAAAAAATGATTGAATGACTCATGGGAACATTCCAGTTGTTTTGATTCGTAGATGATTTAAAATGCCATTATCCCATTTTTAGTGTAAAGCAGAAGAAACAAAACTGCAGGGAGAAAAATAACAGCTTGATCTGCTCATCAATTAGGAAATGCTAATATCTATTCTTATGTGATTAAGGTTAATTTGTTAAAGCTAGTTTGATTGGATGTTCAGTATGTTTTATATCATGATGCAGGACATATTGGTAGAGATTTTCTATGCTGAAAATGTAACCATAATGAAATACAGTAGGGATGGAGGTGTTGGAGATTGGTTCTAATGCTTCGATTCAATTGGGAATCTGAGTGTCCAGATACTGAAGGTCCTTATTCCCAACTAGTTTTTGACTGAACCAAAAAGATGCCCACAGCCTATGGCTGGACATGGGGTGGAACACTTAGATGATGCAGAGAGGAAGGAAAGAGAATCGCCATGACTCAGTGAAGAAAGATGGGATGCAGGAGATAAAGGCAACCAGCTATGTGAGATTTTGGGTAAGTGGCCACTTGCCACTTCCCTGATTAGACCTTGGGTAGCATATAAAGGTTTAGGAGTGCCCAGCCTTTGAGGCAGCCAAGGCACTTAAAAGTAAGCTAATGCGTGTGTGTCTTTCATTCTAGGATCCAAAGATAGTTCCTGGGCAGGTGCACACGTGCAATCCACCCTGAGCCAAAGCAATGTAGTAAAAACTCACCACAACATGGAAGGAGGGGACTGATGAGTGACTGGATTAAGATTTTCCTAAACATAGCCTCCAGGATGCAGCTAAGCCAGTTTAAGGTAATGTGCTGACATCTGATAGGTCCCTCTTCTCGTCTTCAGAGGCAGAGCCCTGAGAACAGTAATATTTATCACAAACTCTCTGACCATCAAATCTGAATCTGATAAAGTCAACAATTCTTTAGCACACCACAGATCTCACTCTAATGGACGTTTGTGTCATAATTATCCTTTTGTCAGATGTCCATATGCTTTCAGAAATTGTTTTACTAAGTATTTTTACATACTTGACATTCTCAAAAAAAATCACTAACCATCATGCTACTTACTCAACTGCAATGTTTTGTTAATATATTGACAGGAGAAGTGGGAGCTAATTTCAAAAACTGCTTTTATAATTGGATTACAACGTTTGCTAATAATTGCTGCCATAGAGACTAGGGGCCTAGAGCTGCTAGAAACCACTGCCAGGGATGACTGAGTCATTTTCCTACCTGGGGGCTCATCAGTGGCAACAAAGGAATTCTATAGATTTATCTGAAATATATCCCTGGGGCTGACAGAGTTCTAGGGAGAAGGGCCAAAGCAAGAAAATGCTCACACTCCCTTATCTACTGATGGGCTTGGAAATGAAATATTCAGGAGATGAGAGTGAGCCAGGAGAGTGTCGGAGAGGATTCCTGGGCCCTCTGGTTCTGGGAGGCAGATGCAATGTTCTCAACACTTTGTCTGCAGTGAAATAAAATGAAATGAAATGAAGCCAAGGAGTTTTTCCCAGGTCACTTAAGAGGGGAATTTGGGATGAACAACAAAGGGCGTTCCTCACTCAGCAAGGATCAGAAAGGACTGAATTAGAAAACAGCAGCATTCACACCCTGATGGACCAGCTGACATTTGCCATCTACTGCCATCCAGTTCTTGTGTGCTCACATGCACCATCTGACACAGTCTACCAGGCCACTCTCACTAGAACGTCTTGGACTATTTAAAACCCATCTTACACTAAGGATGCTGATACTCCTGTTGTCAAATCTGCAACCTGTCTGAAACAGACAGTCCCAAGTTAAAAGGCTGAAACATGTAAGCTTTAAGGCCAGTCAGCAGAGTGGCAGCCGGAGAGTGGGCAGGTGGATAAGGTCCCTTCTTACTGACCCTAGCAACACAAGCTCCAATTGCCCTTGGGTGGGTTGGGGGAGGGATGTGGAATGCAAAGAAAGAAGGCAGATGAAAGTTTTCTAAGATGAAGAAATACGCCCATTCAAATATGCCTGCTCCTTCTGAAGTCTGGAATTTGAGGTTCAGGGGAGTAGAGCAACTCTTTAACAGAGCATTTACACTGTCAGCGAGTATAAATGCCAGAGGTTAACTGGACTACTGCTGCCCAGTAGGACACTATGAAAGATTAGTCTGTAAACACAAAAAGTGTCAAGAATGGCAACTTTATATAAGGAAAGTTACATTTGTAAAAAACAATAACAAAAACCCACTGAAAATGACAAGTAATATAACAGCAATTTCTGAACTGTTCTTCTTTTAAAAATGCTTTGGTTTAAAAGGTTAATTAGTATATTGAGTTGTGTGCAGACAGCATGGGAACTGACAGAGGACACATAATGTCTGACTGTCAGCTTACATAGAAGGTGGTTAGGATACTCAGGCCTTAGTTGGCCTCTACTGGTTAACTCAATGATTTCCATGATAACCCCAAGAAGAAAACAGTCTCTAGTTTACAAGTGGTGACATCAGCCAGAGCAATCATCAGATCTGTGCCTGATTCTATGTCACACTCAGCTTCACCTGCACTTGCTGGAAGGTATGCAAATTGTGACCTGCTCCCGTCTCACAGATGTAGGGGGAAGAAGCACTGCAGGCCTCCTGTTCTCAGATCAACAGGATGCTTCAAGATCAGCTTCCCTAGGGACTTGGCCCCGGACATATTATATATATATATATATATATATATATATATATATATATATATATACATATATGCATATATATACATATATATATGTATATATACATATATGTGTGTATATATACATATATATGTGTGTATGTGTGTATGTGTGTATGTATGTATATGCATATATAATTTATGTAAATATATGTAATAAACATATATCATAATTACTATAATTAAGCAAAAACATATTCTTAAACAATCAATTGTAAAAACCACCAACAAATTGGCATCTGTTCTTTTCTATGCCACTCATTGTCTGAGATGGAGACTCATGCTGTGACAGAAGATAAAGAACCCCTGCACACACGTGTAAATCCTATAGTCCCCATCCCCTGACAGACTCTTATCAACTGGTCCTATGGATCCCTCTGCAGCATGTGTGGGATTTCTACATTTGCCTGGAAAGGTACCTGGGTTTTCCCACTCAGCTCTAAGCTACAAACCTTAGAACTGTTGATGTTCTCTACCAGATTCATGTTCACTCCCAACTAAACTCAGTCGCTGGCCTTCAAAAGATTTTTAAATTGTTAATGATGAAAGAGAGAGAGAGAGAGAGAGAGAGAGAGAGAGAGAGAGAGAGAGATGCCACAACACATCCACATCTAGCTTAGCCACCATTCAGGTCATGTTAATACAGACATGGAAATCTGGGGCAGAGGAACAAAGCATTTATGGGGGAGCTGGGATCTTCATTACATGTCTCATTCCCACACAACTCAGTCAAGGCTCATTTGCTTTCCCCAGCTCCACAGTCCTTCAGAATGTTAGAGCAGCAATCATCAGAGTAAATAACGCTGGCAGAAGGGAAGCTCCTGGGGACAGCGCCTTTCCATTTGAAATGATGCAGTTGGAACTAGCTGGAATTTACATCTAGGCATAGAAGTCCTTCCTTTACTTTGGAACTTTGGAATCACTCAAGAAGTGACTCATAATGACAAAGTCTTAATGAAAATGGCAGAAATAATCCATTATGTTGGCTGCAAATCAGCGTCCTTTCTGGGCATTCCAAACGTCAGCAGCAGTCTACAGAACAAGCGATATGGGCAGCTGCGATACGTGTCCGATGTGGTGATATCCTCTGAATGTTGGCTATTCCAAACCTCAGAAACCCCGTGTTTCACTTTCTACACACTGAGATGTAAAGTTGGGGCTACCGTTTAGATTCTAGAGGTTTACAGAGATTGTGGATCATGAAGAGGGGAAGGATACACATTCCACAAGCATGGGCTGAGAACTAGCTGTGCAGCAGGCACTGTGCCATGCACGAGCAACAGAGTAAGAATTAGGACATGGACCTGCCACCGTGGTCCTCACTGACCATTCCCGTGAACAAGACAGAAGTTAGGGCCTCCAGATATAGAACAAAGCCTTGGGTCTGTCTAACTCTACACCAAAGTATCAGTCCCCTCCTTGACTCCCCTCTTCCTGTGACATACCTCTACATCACATTGGCTCTTACACAACATAAACCCAGGCTCCGAATAGACCTCCCTATCTACCCTGGACCACACTGTGGCTTTGGATTACCATCTGGATCACCTCTCCCAGCTTCTAACTTACCTAGTGTATGGCCCCGCCGCCATCACTTACACTGATTCTCAGGAGTTGGGACTTGGTTTAGAAGTCTGCTCAGACCATGTCACTCTTCTGCTCAGTCTCTCATCTCTCCCCATCAACAAGGAGCCTGTGAGCCCTACCCAGGATGGACCCCAGACACCTCACACTTGCTGTTCCTGATGCACTGACATCTTTTTTCCCTAGGCATGTGCATGCTGGCTCCTTCACTACTGGGATTTATCCAGTTTCTTTCTGACGGCATGCACCCCCTGCACGCCCTCTTCCCGGTTCCCTACGTGTCATGTTGACACACATCCCATGCTCTTGTTCTATTTAGTGGCTGTTTTGCCCACCTCTTTCCCATTCCACAACTTGATTGGACACATTTCTTCTCATGAAGTCACAGTCATTTCCAAGAGTTGGCTATGATCAAGAAACATTACACATTAGGCTTTGTTTGATCTCAGAGCCAAATTGCTAATATTATGAGTTTTCTCTAAAAATGCCTGGATAGACCATGATCTGCCTGGTTTCTCTGACAAGAAAATATGCTTTACTAAGGCCAAAGTTCAGTGCTTTCACCAATAAACCTACAGTGCTGGGCACATAGGAAGAGTAAGAATAACATTGGTTAACTTAGTACTTTTTTCTATCTCCTATACTCAATCAAATTAAAATAGCATTAAAATACCAAACCTTTGCTCTTGGAGTTGAGCCAAGTATGTTCTCTAGTTAAGAAATACAGACATCCTTGGGCCTACTCTACCTGCATGGTTCATGCATAGATCTATGAATTTTCGGCTTCCCCAGCTTCTGTGCATCCCTTGAACCAGGAAACAGCTAAAGAATAGCCTGGAAAAATGACAAGAAATATGGCCCCTCACTCTCAGCATAACTTCCCAGAGCAAACACTAAACCAAAGATGCTATGATACGGTTGTGTAAAGTTAAGAAATGTTGCTTAAACTGAGGGAAATGCTCAACAAGATTTCTCTAAATATGCTTCCTTTTAAGGGTTCACAGGCAGTCTGAGAGACTGTAGAGGCCGCTGACAAGGACCTGCAGAGGACTTTTGTTATTTTTTCGGGGCAGAACAGCCAACTCTGCTGAGCCAGATACCTGTTTCTGAGAGGACATAGCTGGCCCACTTACAAGTCTTAATGGCACTTTAATCAGTCTTAGATAGAAATCTGGGGGTGTTGCTGAGCTTGGGGAACACCGTGGAGGAGGTGAGGATTCCATGGGGAAGGATGCAGGGTTTCTGAGGAAAATAATGGCATCAAAGCACTGGACTAAGTGGGCCAAGAAGATGTAGTTTGCTCTTATTCTACACAGAGGCTCCTTCACAATGGGCGTTTCCCTACCCCAGAGCAATCAGTAAACAAAACTGGAGTTTAATTTGCAAAAAAAAGATCCTTATATTTTTTTAACTATCACCAATGGTGTCAATTTAACACATGCCCTGGAGCAACACTGTCACAGGTGGGTATGAACACAGACACCCCTGGCCCTTGAGAACATCATGCTCAAAAATTCCCAGGACACCAAGCAGTGTTTCATACGCCTCAACTAAATGATTCTGCAGAGCATACAGTATCATACGCATGCTACCACTATGGACACCATAGCTCACACAATTGCCAGTCTCTAACATTACAGTCCTCAGACTCAAGACCCCATAGCCTCTTCAGCAAGAGGATGATGCTCATTTTACTGGAGAAACATTTAGTCCCATCCAGGGTAAGTGCTGGACCTTGGTTGATGTGAGGAGGTCCAAGCAAAGTTCAGGTAAGGAAGGCTTATGGAGGGCTGATCTTGTGTGTCAATTTGCCAAACCTCACTGCAAGCATAGGATATTACAGAAGGATGAGGGCAGTCAGGCAGGTGCTGTGACCATCCAGGAAAGCCGGGAGCAGAGACCTGTTTCTAAACATACCCTCTTCATTATTGAAGACATCTCATTAACTGAAGTGTATGTAACTCTGTGTGTGTGTGTGTGTGTGTGTGTGTGTGTGTGTGTGTGTTGCTGTGGATAGTACCCAGGGCCCAATGCATTAAGTAAGCAGCTCCATTATTGAGCTATGACTTAAGCCTCAGCATCTGATTTTCTAATTCAGGACATGAAAGTGCCATCTCCTTTTGAGGGTGGAGGATGGGTAAGAGCATGGACACAGTCGTGTGACATTTCTGAAAAGGAGGAGTCTGAATATCACACAATATGACCAACTGGAAATTTAAATCATCCTTGTTACTATCTATATGCCAAATATCACACACACACACACATTTTATATCATATGCATATATAATATATATATATAATTAGAATATATAGTATATATATAATTACCAACATACCACCTTTCTTTGTTCTCTTTTCACAATAATATATATGTATATGATATAAAATTGTTCTAGATGTCAAAGATACAATGATAACTAACAAATGACTTATTTTCCCAACATACCACCAACTTAATGGCGGGATGAAAATCTTTGTAGAGTGTCTTTTGCCAGTGTATACCTTCACTAAGAGATATCATGGCTGCTATTTAGTTTTGGTGACTTGGAGGCATCATTACAAACATGCTCTGAGGCACAGCACTGGACACAGATGTAGTTAGAATGAGTGCATCACAGGGGCTGGGGCTGCTGATCACAGGAAGAGATAGCTGAGAACAACTGTCAACTGAGAACCACTGTCTGCTTCTTGAATTAGACAGGTGGGAGGGTGCCTGGATGGACAGATTGATGAATAAACAGACATACTCCTAATGTCCACCACCCCCTTCTTATCCTCCCTCATCCCACACAGGAACTACAGACCTGCCTCAGGCCTCATATACTATGCACAAGCACAAAAGCGGCCCAAGCCAGCGCTGAGTAACAGGTAACAGCCACGGAAGCCCTCCTCTCCTGATACCCTGAGTAAAACAGGTAATCCTGGAGATGGTCTCTTTGCTAACATGGATGGGAGCTGCCCTCCTCCTGTTCATCACATGTATTTCCCTCCTGATCTCTCCTCTCTGCCCATCACCCTGCTATCTACCTTTCTTTGTTCTCTTTTCACAATATCAATAAAATGCCCCACAGACTGCCTGCCATGGAGCAGGCAGTCAATCAGTGCAGGAGATCCAGTCCCTGCAAGCTATAGGCCATTCTTTCATCCAATATTTTCCCCAACCTCTGTGCCTTTTTTATGATCATGTTGATACATACAGATACTGCTCATCTTCATGGCCACCAAACCCACAGACCACAATTGGTTACTTTATTTGTGACTCTCTATGGTTGAAAGTCTTTTTTCCTCCCTTGCACTTCTGCACGAGATATTGATTAGACTTGTCTTCCCCTAAGTAACTCATTTGTAACTATGCAGGACGATATCTTAAAAGTCCTTTATCGGTTGGGGAGACCACTCTATGGTTGAAGTGCTTCCTATACAAGCATGAGGGCCAGAGTTTGGATTCCCAAAGCTCATAAAAATGCAGGGTGGATGGAAAAGTAATTCTAGCCTTTAAAGGCAGAGCCTGAAGAAACTCAGAGCAAGCTGGCTAGGTGGACTAGCCATGTCAGTGAGCTCTGGGTTTAACTGAAAGAATCTTCATCAATAAATAAGGCATAGGGATGAAGGATTGTTCTTAACATCAAACTCTGGGCTCCATATGTACATATACACACACACCTTCAAGTAAACACACACACACACGTTCAAGTAAAAATACACACACACACACACCTTCAAGTAAAAATACACACACACACACACAACCAGAAAAAATACCTTTAATATATTTTTGTATTGTGTTCATAAATTCTACCCACTGGTTCAAATTTGATAAAATAGATATTGGATCCCCCATTAATATTTTTATAGATAGTTTACTTCTGAGCATAATGAACAAAGCCAAGAGTTACACTGTCATGGATAAGTGACTTTGTCTTTCCAGAGACTGCACCACCACCACCCTAATGCTGTCCCCTTGGCTCCTGTCAACAGCCCTTAGACTAAGACTCAAATGGAAAAGGCAAAGCAGTCATGGAGTACAGCACAGGTTGCACCATGCAACCTCACACCTGCAACTGAGAAAATTATCACTCTTATTTCTAACACAGACCTCACCATTTTCTTTTAATCATTTACACTTGAACCCAATTATAATTGCATTGAAAAGGGATGACTATTATTTCGTTATGGCACAAGAATTAACGTAAGGTACAGCAACACTAATTCTGAAACTGGCCATTACTAAAGTAGGAAAAGCATCAGTCCCCTGTACTCTTAGACGCTTCACCATGCACGTCACCTATAGATTCAGTGAAGACGTAAGTATATTTGTCCGAATTTTAAATACATGTGTAGATTTGTAGAGCTGTTTTATCAGAAAATAAATTCCAATCTTCCACGGTCTTGAATCGTTTTAGCCTCTCATGAGTTTGTGAAAAATTCTGTTAACATTTTCATCTATTTCAAATTAACATGGCAGATTTTCCAAATGTTGGGAATTGGAAAGGGCTTGTTCCCACACATGGGATCAACCATCTGCTCTGACGATCCAGGAAAGGTCCAGACGTCACCTCCGATGTGTTATTATAAAACCACAGCACTCCTGGCATTTGTGTAATGGTTTCCCAGCATTTTGCACATGATGAATGGGCTGTAGCTCTCTGAAACAAGGAACCTGCTGATCTCATGCACATGGCTACTCTTCCTTTATATTCAACACTGTGTATGTTTATATTTGTCCACTCGCCATCGCTTCCTGCTCCCATCTCTCCTCAAGCACACATCCCACAGACAAATAAATTTGTCTCAGGGAGCTTGAATCCCAACATGCCCAGAAGATAAAGGTTTGGCACTATTTCAAACTGACCTTGTGATATGTTCTACACTAAGTGAATTTAGAAAATTTTTATTTTCCCTTAAGAACACAGAGTTATTTACACAGTGATTAATTAGCATACATTTACTTGCTTAGGTCTTCCGTGTCACTTTTTTTTTTAAGTTTTGCATTGTGGGATAGCATTAGCTAATCATAGGAGGGCACAGGCAGCTCACACAGATGAAACTGCAAAGTTACGAAACAGACACCAGTGGTTTTCTCCTCTGGGCCTTTCAAATTAAAATATTTCCCACAAGTTCATGATCTTATTATTCAATTCTCATTTACTAGTTACCAGAAAAGGCAAATTATTAGAAAACAAAGTATCAACTTCCCAGTGTAGATATTAACAGTAAATCCTTCATTGCCAAAGAACGAACCTGTATAAAATACTAGTGAGCATATGGATTTCAGCTGCGAGTAAGCTGTCAAGTTGAGACAATTTTAAAGCAGGATGATGGTGAAGCTGTTGTGGCACTGAGGAAAACACTCAACAGAGTTCCAGGCTGCCAGCAATTTTTAAGCCAGCATAGAAATACCCTATAGAAACAGTCCAGTAAGTGTGGCGAGGCAGCCATCTCTTGCTCCCCCTTGAGAGAGCTTTATTAAATTTTAATTTACAAATGTTGGGGTAAAATATATGAGAAACTGAGTTAGAAGGTCCCCTGTTTTCCCATTTTGACTAATGAGACTCCAACACAGGTTCCCCATGAAATACCTCTTGCCCCACCTTGGCTCTGCTCCACACATACACACAGACACACACACACACACACACACACAGAATCATAAATCCATCTGTCAGGTATCAAGAGTCACAATGCTTAGAATATTCCTTAAGTGTAAATGTTTAAGGTTAAATGCCTGACATACATGAAGGGATGGAAAAGGGAATTTTGCAAACATGCCTCTGTCATACATCTGATTCTGGCTCCTCTGGATGTCTGAATGCAATCACCATTTCAGATTTACTTCATAATAAGAGAAATCAAGTCACAAACAAACCATGTTCTCTCTCTCTCTCTCTCTCTCTCTCTCTCTCTCTCTCTCTCTCTCTCTCTCTCTCTCTCTCTCTCTCCCCCCAAGGGCTACATAGATGACTATGAAGACCTATGTTACTCCCTGAAGTACAGCTGACTCCTCAACCTTATTAGAAACACACATTTCTTACATTTTACATATCTTAAGTCAGCAAATTTTTTTTTTTTAGCCACTTCAGATCAAAACACATTACACCACGTAATTCAACTTCTTTCAACAGAGCAAGTTGTTCCAATGTATTCAACAATGCTTCTTGGGCAAAGCCATATTACACAATAGTGTTGGCAACTACTGGGTGTGGCTTAACAATCAATGATGTGTAGAGTTTGGGAAACATGCAAGCCTTCCCAGGGCTGGCAGCCTTGCCTGGGGGCTCAGGCTCGCCCCTGGCACGGTACCTCATGCTTCTTCATGAGTTCCTGCAGTGTTACATTGCCTTCCAACTTAACAACACTGGGCTCGTGAACACACATTCTGCCCATGCTTTCCGTGCTAACTAAGTGTCTGGCAGCACATTCAGAATGTTTTCTTTCCCCACTTCGATAACTCCGAAGGGTTTTTAGAACTCTTTCATATCTGTGCAATCGTGGTCATCTTTACACATGACTACTTATGCTATGATATTAAAGAGTTCTTGGAAATGTACTTCATGAGCAGAGCTGATGCGGGATGAACACTGGAAAGGAAGCCAGACGAAAGCCATTCTGACTGCTGTAGAAGCTGGCTGTAGACATCGTCCGGGAGGACAGGCAGAGCTCTGTTGATAAGATGCTCTTACAAGTCAGTAGAGGAGCAGCTCTCACAGAGACCAGATGATCTGACAGGTAAGAACTTTAGCAAAGAAACCACAGATTTACACCAAAACCTTTTTTTCCCCCCCGATTGAGAATGTGAGACAGCTGCAAATGCACTTCAGTGGCAGAAGCTTATGCTTCTCACCATGCGTAATGTCCTGGGCTCAATTTCTAAGATCACACACATGAAAATAGAGAATTAGGAAAGGAATTGGACTGTTACTCGTGGATAGACACACAGCCACACGCGGATGTAAGTGAACAGAAATAACATAATTGGTGGCTTAAACAACTGAAGCTATTGTAGATACCAGACTCTTAGTGTTTTTCTCAATGAGATTTAATGCCATGATTCTCAAAATAAATTAGCTATATTGAATAACTGTGCTGTCTACCACACTGTAGAACTGGGTTTCATAAACAGGATGCAAGAAACACTCATGTCATTCTCTTACAATGGACTTATACTTAGCTCTACAGCACCATCAATAAAGCTACCTTATACTGAACCTATATATCTAAGCAATTAAAAATTGGTTTCGGTTCTGAAGACATGGTTAAGAGTGTTTGCTGCTCTTGCAGAGGACCAGAGTTAGTTTCCTAGAACCTATGACTGGTAGCTTCCAACCACCTGTAAATACTACAGTCCCAGGGTCTCTGATGCCCTCGTCTGGCCTTCTTGGTGATCCACACACATCTGTATGACTACACTGTCAAACAGACTTATAAATAAAAATAAAATAAGTATGTTAAAAATTTGTAGTACTTCTTTGAAAATTGGTACATTGTGCTTTGATCAAATTCACTCCCTCCATCTGCTTCCCAGTTCCCTAACTTCTGTGTTGTTTTGTTTTGATATGTTTTGTATATAAAGTTCAATTTGTGCTACCCAAGTATTCTTGGATTCTCCGGAGTATGCCTGAATTACCAGAGCACCAATCTTAAGGAACAAGGACTCTCCTGCTTCCAGCAGCTATCAATTGCTAATATCCTCAGCTAGGTCTGGGACTCCGTGCCCACTTTCCTTCTCCATACTAGGGTTTGGTCTGGCTTGAACTTGCAAAGGGCTTCGGCTTGGTGAAACAATCACTGTAAGTTCACCTTTGCAGCTGTCCTGCAGTGTCCAGAAAATACTGTTTCCTTATATTTGTTCGTTGCCCCCAAGACTCTTTCTGTTCCCTCTTCCACAATGATCCCTGAGCCTTGGGAGGAAGGGTATAACACAGATGTCCCATTTAGAGCCAAGCATTCTATAGTCTCTTATTCTCTGAAGCTTGGTCAGAGAATTGTAGGTCTCTGTGTTAAGCACCATCTACTGCAAATAGAAGCTTGTCTAATGCAAGCTAAGAGGGGCATTAATGTATGGAAATAACTAGTCATTAGAATTTTGCTTTAAAAGAGACCCATGTATCAGAATAGTGCTACATTCTCCATTAGCGCCTATGGCCTGTCTAGTCACAAGTTCTTGCTCAGATAAGGGTTTCACCTTGGGGAACAGGACTTAAATCTATCAGAAGGTAGTTGGTTACTCTCCTAATGGTCATGCCACTATTACATCAGTGGGCATGTTTTACTGGGCCAGCTGATATTATGGCTAGCAGGACTCACAACTGGGTAAGACTGATAATTATTTTTCTCCTTCGGTAGCACCTCTGAAAACTATGAAAGAAAGCCAGTAGGTCAGTAGGTCAGTACCATCCTGTTGCTGAAAATGTTCTAAAATTAGATCATTATAATTGTTGCACAACTTTGTACATACATGCTTATAAACTCTGAGGAAATTCTCTGGTATGTAAATAATCTCCCAATGACAATATCTTTGAAGCATAAAGTAAAAATACTTTTTGAGAAGTTCAATGGAACTAACAAATCTTTACCTAGATCAGTGGTTCTCAATCCTCCCAATGCTGTGATCCTTTAATACAGTTCTACATGTTGTGTTGACCCCTCCAGCCATAAAATTATTTCATTGTTATTTCATAACTGTAATTTTGCTACTATTATGAATCATAATGTACATATCTGCTATGCATAATATCTGATATGTGACCCCCAGCCAAAGGAGTCGGGAGCCATAGATTGAGAACCAATGACCCAGATGAACTGAGAAAAAAAGAACATGCAACTTCAAAAAGAAAGCCATTACAAGGAAAGCCACAGAAATTAAAATGTCAAGAGGCTATTATACGCAAATGAAGAAGGCAGTGTTAGAAAAAAAGATAAATTCCTTGAAGCACATAATCTAGAAAAATAATTACTCAGTAGAAGGGGTTGCAGTGAGTTGGCTCAGCAGCTAAGAGCACCTGAAATATGGCCTTGGTACCAGGACCCACATGGACAAAGGAGAGTACTGACTCTTGAATAATATCCTCTGACCTTCATATCTGCAATGCAGTGCATGTACACACATGCACATGCACACGCACACGTACACCAGTATGTTAAAATGTAATAATTGTTTTAAGAAGAGAGAAAATTCTAAACAGAAAACTACCAAGTGAGATGAAATCAGTCATCTAAACCCTCTCAACAAAGAGAGGCCCAGGAGTTTTTAAAGTCACTCCCATATACTAAATAAAATCACCAAATAATGGGGAGACAGAGCCCCCACTGGAAATCTCTTGTCAACAAGTGACATTTGGAGGACCTGGAAAGGGTTACATCCCCCTGGGAGCTGGTGCCTACGTAGAGCTTTCACGCATATATGCTAGCGTAGGAAGGCACTTGTCCTGCTACTAAACTAGTTACATAAACAGGAACCCAGCTATGAACCCTTTGATCTACAATAGTATCCTGCCTGCAAAATACGCTGGCACAGTTCTTCATTTGCGTATAATATGTCCAAAGTATATTTCGTTTAAAAAAATTATTCACTTTTATGTGTATAACTGTTTTCCTGCATGTATGTATTTTCACTACATGTATGGCTCATTTCCATGAAAGCCCGTGGATGGCTTTCAGATCAGATCCCTGGAACTAGAGTTACAGAGAGTAGTAAACTGCTATGAGTGCTTGCAGCCAGGTCCTCACCAAGAGCAGCTAGTGCTCTCAACTGTGGCCCATCTCTCTAGCCCTGGGGTGCATTTCCTATAATACACACATTTGCTAGTTTTAAAGTCTACCCTGACACTTGAAGCCTTTACTTGAATTTATTCCACTGACTACTGTTGTTTGGTTGTAAGTTTACCATCTTATTTTTTTCCAATTCTCATTTTTTTCTATTGTATATTTGTTTTTCAAGTGGGTTAGAAATATAGAATTCCATGTTGTCTTAATGTTTTTCTCTGCACAATTTCTAGTGCTTACTCTGGGTACTGTGCATATGTGTACGTGACAGATAGTCTTATTGGTGGCATTTTACCAACCTTAGTGAAGTCCAGAAGATTTGTCTTGGTATTTCTGCATTCTCGTGTAAAATATACTCAACAGCTTTCTACATTGTCTTGGATAGACATGATGCAGTAGCACCATCATCATTTCAACACCATACATAAATTTACAGGCCTCAGAAGGAGTGGGATGCTTGTAACATTTGGCCATGGTTTTGGTGACTCTTCTTTCTTCCCTCCTGGGTTCCCAATGTCCTCTCTTTAACTGTTTCCTTCCTTCAGAGAGAACTTTCTTCAGCTGTGTAGGCCGGGTCTGCTGTTGCTCACCCTCACCCCTGAGGGTTATTTTGGCTCAGCATTCTTGCTTCTTTCTTACTCTTTTCTGAGCATTTGCGGCACAGGGTACCACTTCCCTTTGCTTCCCATCGCTTCTGGTGAGCCGTTCACTACCCTCCTGCTTATTTCACGGGTAGAGCGTTGCTTTTTCTCCTATTCTGTTCAAAAACTCGTCTTGAATGTTGCTCTTGTTTGCTCGACTATAACTTCTTGGTGTGGGCTTTTCCTGTGTTGATTCGGTTCAGGTTAGCTGGCTTTCTCAAGGGGACAGCTTGTGACCCCAGATGAAGTAGAGGTTTTCGGCATCAATGGCAGAGCTGGTAGATGACAGGGAACTCACCATCACGTTATCCTCCAGTGCCTGTAGGCATCCCTTCTGTTCTCCAGCATTCGAACGCTCATTTGTTTGGTCTATAAGGCTTTTTAATGGCCCCCAGTGAGAAAGATTGGCAAGGCCCATCTATAATAACCTAGAAATATATGTTTTTAATTTTGATGGTTGTTAACTAATTGATTTTCATAGACGCACTAATTGGCCTTTACATTTCCATTGAACCGGTTCATTTCTGCAGACTCGACATCACGACGTGCTAATGGCTTCCACTCTAAAACGCTGCACGCCGCCACTTCTTTTTCCCTCCACACCAGATCTGTCCAGGTTACAAAGGCTGCACATCAGCTACTTCACAGCCAATTTAAGAAATTCTTACAGGAAACTGAAGCATAAATAAAAAGTAATTGAGTGTATAAAGTGAGTGTCTAGTAGACGCTTCCTTCTTTGATTAGTTACCCCATTTATTTAATTTGAAAGCTGCCAGTGAGCTTTTCCAAGTCACCTTCCCTCACAAAAATCCAGGCTACCAACTGTTGGTTCTAAGAGGAGAATTTGATTCTGACTCCTGCTAGCTTCTTTTAATTAACTCTAGCTACATCATGCTGTATTGGATTTTTGAGAAATTCTTTAAACTTCTCACACTTTACTGGGCTTACTCCCAAGCCTCCCTATTTTCTTCTCAGGGTATGCTTCTTTTTGTCTGTTTTGTATTTGAATTGAAGGGTGGACAGGGCAGGGCTACTATTAGCTCAAAGAAGCTGTGAGCGTCCTCCTACCATGGGGATCATCTTCAGAGGCCCCAGCACGTCAGTTTGAGACACTGGACAGCCAACAGAAAGCGGAGTCTCCTTGCCTCTGCATTGCCCTCACCCTTCACTACATCACGCCTCAGCCCCTCAGGTTATCTGTCTAGTCCTTCAAGAAGATGCTCAGCACTGGTATAACCAAAGCATTCAGTGACCAAGACAGGAACAACACTGGTGAAAGTAGGATGTCCTACTGTGTTAAGAAACATGATGGAAACATACTCCAGTTAAGCATTCCACTGTTCATCCATCTTCCCAGGAAGCTTTCATTTCTGTTTAATCAAAAACCTGAAGATCCAGCTTTACAAGGAAACTCATGTGCACAGAGGCAAAGGCTCACTTAGCTGTGAGCTTTTGTCGGAGTGCTAAAGAGCTGTGTGGGTGCATGCACAAAATCTCCTAACATTTGCTCACTGGACAGCATTTATTTACAGGAAAAGTAACAAACACACAAAAAACGCTACTTTGCATTGTCATCCAAAACTGTCACTTCAGGTTTCATCCAATTGTCACCATTGGTGCTGTGAAAGTGGTACTTCGCTCCGGTCTCTTCCTCAGCAATTGTTTTTCTCTTTATAAAATGGGTTCATATCATAAATATCATTGGGAAACCTTTGCTTTATTCACTTATGATAATCTGTTTCCCCATTCTGTTAAACGGCCTTTAAAAGCTTGTCTGTAATGGCTATAATAACTCTGTACTTTAGAAGGGGCCATAACTTATTTAAACATTCCTTTATGTGAGAACATTTAAGTTTCTACATTGTTACCAGCTTCATTAACATCATAACACATATCCTCTTACATATATGTTTTACTTTATTTTCTCTCAGTGTTTATTGCTAAAATCTAGATTACTAGACTGCAGCTTCTGGCAGCAAAATACTGTCTTTCAGAGTGGAAAATGCCACCGTGGGTAAACCTGTACATAGAGGCAAACTTACATACCCTCTGCAATCAACTAGTGAGCTTCAGAATACTTCCTTCCTGGGACAGAGGAAGTCGGATAAGCCCAGATCCTTTCCCAGCTTGAATAAAGATGTACTTGCCTCCCTGGCGCCTTAAGTCACTTGTGTACGCCTCCTCTAGTTCACAAACTACAAGAGTATTGGGAACCCAAATGAGAGCATGAGTCTGTAGAAAGATGGAAAAGCATCTTGTACAAAGTCCTATCTGCAAATTATTCAGGGAAATAGAGCCACATCCACACTGAAACCAAGTATTATTTCCACAATCAACCAGTACAGCATTTGTATGGAATGCTTTATTACTATACACACTGAGCTTGTTTTCACATTCAAATTCTTCATTTTGAGTTAAATGTTTTCAATGAACACTCATAATACTACCTTCTCCCATGTCACCATTCTGGGAGTCTGTGTTTTATTCTTGACCTGGCAGAGAATTACATGTGTGGATGGCTAAGTAGCATGTGTGTCCTCCTGCTCACTTCCCAGAGGTCTCCATACTTTGTGCTTAGCTGTCACTCATCTTAGATAAAATAAGTTACTGAAGTAAGGGATTCCTGCTACTACCTGTCATTGCCTATCTGTCTATTCCAAACCTCCATCAATAAACAAACAAACAAGCAAACACATAAATAAAAACAAGGAAATCCAGAATCCAACACTAGAAGACTCCCCCAGCATTCAGTTACTTACTCACATGGGGTGTGTTCTGCCTTCCTCCACCAATCACCAAACAAGGTCATCAATTTCTGGGAGTCACAGTCTACGAAGATAGGAAAATGAAAGTTACTAGACAGAAGACGGACGACAAATTCCAAGCATTCTGAAAAGCACTGGCCACAGGAGCTGGCTTGATTCTTGACTGCACAGAAAACCAGTGTTAGCTGGTGACAGTCATTGTCAATTTAGCCCTACCAACCTTGTAATCAAGTAAATTCCTCTAGGAATCCCACAAAAGCTTCTCAGTCTTATTCTTCACGTATAATACTTTGTCTTTTCCTGTATCAGCACTGGCATTTAAGTGGAAAATTAGGAGAGGCTGAGCCAGGGCCTGACAGCCAGAAGACATTGTAAACATGCTCTGCTGTCACTGGAAGTCCAAGACACTATAACAATGGGTTGTAAAGACAAAAGGTGTGTGTATGTGCACATAACTCTACAGCACCTTTTTTGCACCGTGGTATGCACACTTGTTGCTTGCCAATCAAGCATAGCAGCTCTCGTGGGTATTAATTCTCCCATGGGTGGGGCTTCTGGGCAGGGAACAGGGACACATTTCTATGGCAGCTGTTTTCAATACCAGACGCAAAGGAAGAAAGGCGAATGGAGTAAAACATTAAAAGATGTGGAGTAGAATCCCTGTGGGAATACACGTAAATAGTAGGGAACAAATAGGAGATTAATACCTGGGATGTGGAACAAATGAATAGGGTCCAAGAAGAGGGGAAATGTATAAATAATCAGTGGGGAAAAAGAGGCTCTGCTGGGAAGACCACGCAGTTCCGTTTTGTTCAGACTGATTTAGCAGCAACAGAAAACAGCAAGGAAACATGAAAGCCCTGGCAATTTATCACAGTTATCATTTCCCCTGATAAGTATTTCTTTGTTTAAACAAGTGCCCATTATAGGAAACAAGACCGCTATTGTAACAACAAACCCAGCTTCTTCTGAGGTTCCCTGCAAAGAAGCTGGGGGGCCGGGCCGGTGGGGAGGTCAAAAGAACAAATAATGACATTTTTTGGTCTTTTGAAAAAGATACAGTGACAGAATGGTATTTTTTATTCTATATAATAAATACAGAAATATGCATTCAGTTCCTATATTTCTGCAATGTCCATGCATAAAAAGTGAGAAATGTTTAGAATTGTCAGTATCAGTAAAATATGTTATATGTCAGGATTCTGGTGAACATTGGCAGCTGCTTGTAGTAAGGCACAACCAAAAGGGGCCAGATTGCTTTGCCTTGCCGCTTCCTGTGGACTATGCATATGTATACACACACTTGTGTGTGTCTCCACAGTAGCCAATAAAATTCTCACTCTGACCTCAATCCTAGGGACAGAAAACAAGAGTTCCAAGAGCCTGGACAACTTGAAGAAGCCAGCCAGTAAAGTCTTAGAAGTCATCTGGCCATGGAGGGGCAGAAGGTCCCTGTCACAGGACTGGACTTCTGGGCTAGCCCAGCCCTGGACCAGTAGGTCTCAGCATCATCATTTAAGCATCGGGGACCTCAGTTTTCCCATCATAACACAATATGGCTCCTCTGAAACACTGGATGACTATCCCTTATACCTAATGCCTGGGATCAGATTTGCTTTATATTTGTTTTTCTCAGACTTAGGAAACTCTGTGTGTGTGTGTGTGTGTGTGTGTGTGTGTGTGTGTGTGTGTGTGTGTGTGTGTATACACATATAAATATATACAGATGGACAGATAAATAGACTGAGACACACATACATACAAATACACATGCATACACACATTCGCCTTGTACTTAAAGCCTAGATACAATTAAATATATACATATATTTATTTAATTAATACACCTGTCTTTGCCTAGAACTTACCACATTAGATTAAGGTTGAAATTCCCTACTTGTGGCATAATGTCAAAGTGAATTTGCTTACATTTTTAGATTGGAGATACTCAATTTATATTTTCTCTCTCTTTTCTGGAATTAAAATGTAATTACATCATTTCCTTGATCTCTCACAAATTCATGGCCTCAACTTCTTTAGCTGTTGTTACATATATATGAATATTTATTCCTAAACAAATAAAACTGCTCAGTCCATATAACATCATTGTATGTACATGATTTCAGTGGCTGGCCACTTGGTATTGGATAATCAATCTTGAGATTCATCTCTGAGAAAATCTATTTCAATAAAAATGATCCTATATTTTTGTACTCGAGTTATTTAATAAACATAAAGGGAATTATTCACATCCAAAGGAGATGTTCAAAATTTCCAGCTTGCTCTGCAAGAGTCCTTTGTAAAACAGACTGGTCAACAACAAACCAAAGCCTCAGGGGCAGATTGCCAAGCTGACAAGTCTGGAAGGAGCTCAGGGGAGGGGAGAGACCATCACTGGAGAAAGGCAGAGACACTGCCTTCAATCATTAGGGGAAAAGATGCTGCTTGGGTAACAGACAGCAAAAGAGAAAGAAAGAGCAAGCAAGCGTGGCAGTGATGCCCAGTAGAGGATGGGACAGTGAATGATAGTTTGGAGCAGGAATTGTGCCACCTTCCGCCGACCTGAGAATTTGACCAATCTCGTACACTGGACCAAGTGGAAGAGAGCCAGCTACCACAAGGATCATAATTGTATGCAGTTAGATGTCACCCTTCTAATGGCGCTGCTTAGGAAAGCCTGGTGAACTTAGCCCAGGCTCCTCATTTCCTCATGGAATTTGAGCAATCATGATGTACAGGCCTTACAAAGTTTATCCACAGTCAACAGAAGCACTTCTTTTCATTAATCTATTAATTCTATGAACTCTGAGTGAAATTATCTCACCTGTGGTTAGAAATGAACAAAGCAGGGTGAATCTTGCATATTTTATCAGACTTGTGGATTAAGGATTAAAGGCAAGAGATATTCTTCACAGGCAATAATAAAAGAGCATTGGACAGCCAGAAACTATGGTTCTTAGGGAAGGAGAAGTCAGTGTCCTATCAGGAGCCTTTGCACCCAAGACCCAGTAGGAATGGCTCTGTGTAACCCTGTATTTTCAGCTGTGGGAATGACTCCGTGTAACCCTGTATTCTCAGGTACTGACAGAGCAGTGGGTAAGATCAGGGCATGGATAGGCTGAGCCACTCTGACTTTGGTGGGAAGCAACCAGGAGTTTTAGTATTGGCACTTTTGTAAATGCTTATAGATTGTCTCCATATTATCTTAAGAGATTTTCACATTGTTCCCTCTAACCCATACACTGATTCTTGCCATGTGCTGTTAATCCAATCTGGTACCAGTGCATCCTGGAGAAGAGGTTTACCACTGCACTACATTCCTGCCTTTCTCATTTCCTGTTTTCCCTACTCTTAGCCCCAGCTGTCCTTCAAATTTATGGTAAAATGAATCTCCAATGTTAATGATTGAGAATGACAGGCCCATTTCACTCACTGTTGTTCTCATAGATTTTGCAAGGTTGAGAACATACGTTTAGCTTGAAACCCAGGCTTAGAAAAAACATTTTTGAGACTATACTTACACACACCTATACCCACCTACACAGCCACACACACCTATGCAGAGACACACTATGATGGTTTAAACAGGAATGGCCCCACAGATTCATGTGTTTGAATGCCTGGCCATAGGGAGTGGCACTATTAGAAGATGTAGCCTTATTGGAGGAGGTGTGGCCTTGTTGAAGAAAATATGCCACTTTGGAGTCAGAACTTTGAGATCTTAAATGCTGAAACTATGTCCAGTGTAAAACATACCCAGTCCACTTCTGCTGCCTTAGGATCAAGATGTAGAACTCTCAGCTCCTTATTCAAAACTATGTCTGCCATACTTCCCACCAGGATGATAATGGACTAATCCTCTGAAGCTGTGAGCCAGCCACAATTAAATGTTTTCCTTTGTAAGAGTTGCCTTGATCATGGTGTCTCTTCACAGCAATGGAACTCAAACCAAGACAGAAGTTGGTACCAGGGACTGGGTATTGCTGTGATAGGCCTGACAATGTTTTTGTTTGAGGTAGGATGACACAAGGGGTTTGATCTGGAATGGCACATGCCTTTAATCCAGATCTTGGGGCATAATAGCCATGCTTATAAAGATCTATAATGAATAGAGTTTAAAAAATATAGAGAAGTTTTAATCCAGCAACACCATTGCTTTGTCAAGGGATCACATCTAAAGATAGGATCTGGCAGAATATAAACACACCCTTAGTACACATTTTAAATCCCTAACGATAAAGGTAAGATTAGTTTGTAAAAGGCAGTAGCCATGTTTGAAGGACAGGCAAAGTAATTAATCAGAGAATAATTTTTTGACAGAATAAGTCAGACATAGGATATACCCAACTCACAGGAGAACAGCACAGGAAAGAGAAGATAAAGAGCAGTGGGAGAGAAAAAAGGTGTATATATGGTGTGGTGTGTGTGTGTTTATGGCAGTTTTACCAGGGCAATTCTATAGAGACAGGTTACAGAGAGAACAAGCTAGACACAAGGAAAGACAAAATGAGACAGAGAATGAGAAGCCAGAAGATTAGAACATATTGCCAAAGTTAGATTGAGGCTAGGCAGAGCAATTCAGTCAGAAGACTAATGAAGCCAGATTGAATCGGCCAGCATGGAAGATTAGATTGTATGGAGGCTAGAAGCTTACAAGCCTAGGCCTAGGTATAGTTAGAACAGAGAAGAAAGTGCTCTGGGCTCAGCCTAAGCTGAGATATGCATTCATACATATCATTGGATATGGCTCTCATCTCATCACTTCATCTGAAGAAATAAAAGAAACATTTACATTTACAAAGAAAAGCTTAGGTCCAGGCATGGTGATATACCTTTAATCCCATCACTTAAGAGACAGAGACATGCAGATTTCTGAGTTCAAGGCCAGCCTGGTTTACAGAGCAAATTCCATAACAGCCAGTTTTAGGCAGTGAAGGAAACCATTAAAAACAGAAAGCTGGGCAAGATGTAATTGAACAAAGTGGCCATGTTCCAGCCCCAGCAAGTAGCAGAACTTGGCAGCTTCGGCCATATGAACTCACTTGAGATTCGAGAAATATCCCTCTAAACTTAAGTAAAGTTGCTGAGGCCAGATGGGTAGCAGGGATATCCATGCCTGGAGGCCCAGGGAAGCCATTGCATGAAGCTGTGAAGGTGAAGCCTGGGTTGCCTTGACAATCCCAAGATGTTAGAGATGCCAGAGCCATGGGGTATCTGCCTCGGAAAGCTGATAACAGGGAGGAAAACCAGCCCAGGAGAAAGAAGTTTGTGCAGTCAACAGAGCTGAAAGGAGTTGGAGATTGGAAGAGCATTTTGATGTCAAAAAATGGAGATATAGAATTTGGAGTTTGCCCAGCTCACTTTTGATCTTGCTTTGCTCCAATATTACTTCAATATGCTCTCTTCCCTACATTTTGGAACAGTAATATATATATCGTGTATGTTGAAAGTATCTTATCTGCTTTTTGATTTTGATATTGATGGGGACTATGGTTAAGAGATGGCATAAATCTCAGAAGAGACTTTGAACTTTAATCTTTTAAACATTGTTCAGACTATGATAGACTATAGGGACTTTTAAAGTTGGACTACATGCATTTTTGCATTATGGCTGTAAGCTTATGGGGGCCAGGAAGTGGAATATGGTGGTTTGGATACATATGACTCCCATAGATCAATGTGTTTGAATGCTTGGTTAAGGAGTGACACTATGAGGATGTGTGGCTTAATTGGACAAAGTGTGCCCTTGTTAAAGGAAGTGTGTCACTGTAGAGTCAAGACTTTGAGGTCTTAAATGCTCAAGCTACACCCTTTGGATCAAGATGTAGAACTCTCAGTTCCTTCTCCCTGACCATGTCTGCCTGAATGCCATCATGCTTCCCACCATGATGATAATGTCCTAATCCTCCAAAACTGTAAGCCAGCTCCAATGAAATGTTTTCCTTTATGAAAGTTGCTTTGGTCATGGCATCTCTTCACAGCAATAAAACCCTAACTAACACACACACACACACACACAGAGAGAGAGAGAGAGAGAGAGAGAGAGAGAGAGAGAGAGAGTCGTTTTCTGCTGAGTTGTCAGAAAAAAAGTCAAGGCAGCAGCAGGAATGACAAGGGACAGTCAAGAGTAAGTGGCACTTAGAGCCACCACAAGCTTGGGCTGCCTCATGATGTCAGAGCCTGCTTTGTTCCACTTGCCCTCTGAGGAAGATAGGTAGACCAGAATTTTATTGCTGGAGACTCATTTTACAAAACAGGACTACATTTTATCCTCCTTCTAGATGGCCAGGAAATAATGATACATCTTGTATATATGGGTTGGCTACTTCAGAAAGGGGGTAAGAATTAATTTCAAATCTATCACACAGTTCCAGGCTATTTCCCATGAGACTTCCTACTGGGCCACTGCACTGGAAGCCATCATTTCCATATTTATTGGAAATAGCATCTCAGCCAAAGTGGTACATTGTGTCCACACAGTGAGATCTCACTCCGGGAAATGGAATTAACACGTACTGTCATCACTAGGGTCTAGAGTCTTTTAAAGAAAACTATAATATTTGACCCTTACATTCACAGAGTTTCTTTAAATGCATCGAGGTTTAGCAAAGACTATAATTTGAGGAACTGGTTTCTAATTTAATAAACTTTCTTGCCAGCTAAACCCAAATGTTGATATCTGTGCAGTGCACAGCAAGTGAAAACATAAGCTAAGGGTTGCAGTTGGCGTCTTCTCTTTAATCCGTCTATCTCCCAGCAACATCGCTGAGTCGTTATTTATTTATGGTGCTGTACTTTATTCTCCAAGGTTGTTGCACAATCTGTTTGCATACTATATATAACTTGTTCTGGAGGGGGAGAGATAGGTGGAGAGGTGAATCTATATTTAGAATATGATGACTCAAGTTTAATACAGGATGCTTTGCAGGTGAAATACACCCAAATAGCAGGCTTAAGAAGAAGAAGAAGAAAAGCATCATTGATGCTAGCGACATTGTATAATTAAGCCACGGAGGGCACGGGCTCAAATTTTAAACTTTCTAAACATCTACAATTTGTTTCTGACTATTGTTCAAAACTTGAGAAACCAAATTTCCTTTCAAAATTTTGAATTGGTCTTAGACAATGATACTAGTCTGCGATACCTAACATGTAAAAGTCAAGTGCACTGACTGGGCATTCTGAGTTGGGACCAGTACCACATCTTTGGCGTTGACGATCATCTCTCCCCAGCAGCCTTCACTGTAACCACGACAACCTGAGGCTTGCCTAGTACAGTTTCATGTTTTAACAGTACCCTCATGCCGTGGTCTGGTGGCATGTGACTATAGTCCCAGCGCTATGAAGGCAGAGAGAACGGAACTGAGAGTTTGAGGCCAACACGAAATATATAGATTGAGACTGTCCAGAAACTATAACAATGAAGAAAAACAAGCATACTCTATATCTTCAAGTGATTCATTTAGATTTTTTTCAATATAGTTTCAAGTCAAAGTTTCATCTATTGTTAAATTTAACATGACTATCCAAAAAATATATTCTAACCAAATTTGTTTGAATATATTGTTTAAATTTATTACATTAAAGCATAGCCCTTCTAAAAAGAGAATCTGGTTTTAATCCATGTAATAAATTTTATACCCTTTGAAAAGTTTAGAGTCCACTAAACCTGTTATCTAAGGAAAATGTCAGTGTCAGGTCAGCTATTGTCCTGTCTACTTCCATGCAATTCTGGGATGTTGCTTTCATATTTTAACATTTTAGAAATGAAGGACCTTTGGAAACAGTATCTGCATTAATTATGGCTACATTCATTTTTTTCTCCCTAACATAGTTACTGCACCCAGCAATCCATGGTAAATTAGACATGAGAAAATAGACATTTCCTTCATCCCTACTATTTAGCAGATGCTCTTAGAGGCTTGATACACAAAATTCCTTCACCCAACAGGCTCAGAGAACTGGGCCAAAAACTGACTTCCTAGAGAGTCAGTTTTTGGAATGTCAAGTATTGAGTACAAATTGAATCGACTTTAGCCATGTGATGGTTTATATAACTTGCAAGATGCAAACACAGCACTCTCCAGTGGAACAAAGCCAGTGCCCCACCCACCTAGTCAATGAAAGCCTGTTGGTATCATGTATCCCTCTAGCTGCAGTACCAATCATTGCTTGGGACCAAATGAGCATAGCTCTTAAGGAAGCAAGTGAGATATATAGTCACCAAAGATTTAGAGCCATTAGTAAGCCCCATAATCACTGATTTGGAAAACATATACAGACACATGAATAACCCACAGTAAAATCAACAATGTCATTGATCCTGCCTTGCCCAGAGACAGCAAATGAGTTACTCAGTCCATTAGTATATAATTTGATAAACTAAAAATCATTTCTGTTGTTATGTCTCCACTAAATACCAGTTGATCAAATATTTAAGGAATATAGGTTTAGAAATTAAAAAAAAAAATTTGGACCAGTCACTAGCAGAATTTAGACCCTGGTCTTCCCTGTCTACAAATGTGGCATTAGGGTCTGGTCCAGGTAGGTGACCTGAGAAATCTTCCAGCAAATAAGAAATACAGAAGCCCAGACTTCAGGACAGCATGCTGCACACTTCTGTTCCAATTCACTGAGTACTTTTTCTAGCAAGAGCATGATTCCTACATGATACTGAGGAAGTAAGACATGGCCCCATCCTCAAAGCCTGTGGGTCTCAGTGATGACTGTGGGATTTCAATCTCCTCTACTGCAGTTAGATGGATGGAGGGAACATAGGACAACAGAAAAACCTTTAAAAAGACGTTCACTGTGCATCCCAGGGGACTTCAAATTGAAAGAAGCTTTCTAGTGTGACAAAGTCCTGAAATACACTCAAAACTTGCAAAGGCCATGCCGATCAGTGTCCATGGTAACATGAAATAAATATTTACTACATTCCAGGTGCTTTGTGTGGTACATTTTATTATCTAGACCACAATAAAGTCAATAGACATTATCCTGATTATACACAGGAAGACTTGCTCAAGGATGAAATGATGGTTCAGCGGTTAAAAGGCACTAGTTGCTCTTGCAGAAGACATAGCTTCAGTTCCCAGCACCCACACGGTGGCTCACAGCCATGAATCATTCCAGTTCCATGGGTTCTATGATCTCCTCTGATCTCTGTGTTCACCAGGCATGCATGTGGTATGCATACACACATACGGGCAAACAATGCTACATGCAAAATAAAGTAAATATACCTAAATAAAAATTTTAGAGACTTGCTTAATGACTTCTCAAGAAATGTGTGTGTGTGACAATCATTAATAACTGAACCTCTTTTTGAAAGGTTATACAAATCATTCTTTATAAAGAATATTACTAATCTCCTCCAAACACGCACCCCACTCCATCCCCCCTCACACCTACAAGTACTAGACTTTATGCCCTGCATATGCCCAGACTGAATCACTAGCAGTTGACAAGGGTGGCAGAAATACCTGCCTTACTGAGTCAGTCACTTGTTGATAAACAAGTATATCAATAAGGTGAGAAACAGGGAAAATTTAAACAAAAACATTTCCAACACATTACCCTTTAATTACTTGTTAGCTGAAGTAATTATTGGGGGAAAAGATGATATTTTTTAGAAAGGCAATTAAATTTTGCCAGTGGGCATTACTGACACTAAGGTCACTGAGACATAAAAGATTTTCAAATAGAGCAGAATTCAGCAGAAGTGCTCAGAGATGGCCACAACAGATCACAGTCCAATTTGCTTCCCTGTTTTCAGGGGGAAAAGTATAGGCATAATTTTCCCAAGATTCTGAGGGGATTGGATTCCTTTACTTAATTAACTACTCATTCGAGATACTATCTAAAAAATGCTGACCCTACAGCTATGTGCGGATGACTTGCTATGGCCTCCACAACTCTACTTATTGGAATATCCATTTTCCTGTCTAACAGAGCCCAGAGTTAGAACTTCATACATGTACCCAATATTTCCTTTATATATAGCTGTGTTTATCTAAAAAGGTATATGTATGTGATCCTACAGAGTCTAAGAAGAAGAAAAACACAGTAAGAAAACAGAGGAGGAAGAACTCATTTCACAGTTTTTCATAGTAAACAATTCCAATTCCATGATGTGCAAAAGCATCTTCCCTCAACACTATGGGAGCCTCCCCACTGCATGACAAAGTTCTTATGGGCAAAGGTTTGATTCTAAACCTCCTCTCTCGTGGGCTAGTGTGGACTGGGATGGGCAAGTAGTCTCTGTGTCCCTGCTATCTACTCTCTGCCTGTGAGTGAACTCAGAGACCTTGATAGTGATCATGATCAGCTTAAACACCCCAGGTCCAGCATGGAATCCTACCCATGTAAGGCAGATGCCCATTCAATGTGAGTGGAGCCAAACAGAAAAGAGTCAAGCAGGAACCAGTGGCTACCATGAACAAGAAGCTAAAACTAACAATCACAGCTTCCAAATTGTTCTCTTCCTTTGCAATAGCTAATATCTTAAATATTTAACAAGTAGGATATATTTAGTTCAACATCTACTAAGTTAAATATTTAACCTTTTATAGAGAGTATGAAGACATATTAAGTATATACATATACACAAACATTTCTATTCGGTATTTTATTTATTTACATTTCAAATGTTATCCCCTTTCCCCATCCCTCCACATTAACTTCCTATCCCATCTCCCCTCCTCCTTTTTTGCTTTTATGCTGTTTAAATTACATGCAAGTATTTTAAGGTCAGCTCTAGGTTGAGGAAATAGCAATACAATAGATGCAAATAATCAAGGAACAAGCAAGGCAATACACCCAGAAAGTCAAAGAACAAGCAGGACAATAAACAGAGTCTTGTGATCACTCCCATGATCACAATTTCTAAGGGCTTATCAGGATGACCAAAATATCTGAGCCTACTTCCCTGTCCTAGCCCAAAGTCATTTTCATGTTTGAAGCCAACTTGTTTGTTCTAGCCTAAGATTTAGATTCCTGCTGTGGGGAGCCAACAGAAGGTGGCTATCATCCTTGCAGCCATCTTGAGCCATATACCCTGACCAGAGACTTGATTGCATTAGCCTACAACAGCTGAGCACACTCTGATAACATCTTGCTTTAGATACCCAGGATTTTCCCTTGGGTGTGTGAGACTTAAAGGTGTGTGACTTAAGGGTGTGACTTAGAGATCAGATTTAGAGACAAGACCTAAGGGCATGATTAAAGGCATGACTTAGAGGTGTGGCTTAGAAGTGAGACATATAAAAGGTTAGAGGCAGACAGGAGAGTTCAGAACAATTTGGAGTAACAGAGAATCAGACACTTCAGAGAGTACAACTTGGAGTAGGAATTGGGCACTTGAGCCTTGGCACTTGGAGGAAGAACTTGGAATTAGACATTAGGCACTTAGCACTTAGAAAAAGGAACTTGGAGGCACTAGGGACTAGGAACTCAAGACTAGGGACTTGGGGAGAAGAAGAGAGACTGAAGAATAAATGGGATTGAATCACACTCTGTCTGGTCTCCATTCCTCGAGTTCGTCCTCACTCTCTCTCTCTTGCTGAACCCCAACCCTCGGACCAGAGCTGCTTGGGACAGTGCAGGACAATTGAGCCCCCAAGGCTTTTGGCAGTGCGGTTAAAACACTGACAGAGCGGTCCGAGACATTTTGGCCCCCAAGCGTGGGCTAGAGCAATTCTCAACATTTTTGATGCCCAAGTGTGGGGCAGCTCGGGCCGCAACACCTGCCTGTAATTACGTCTTTTTTCTAGTCTAAGATTTAGATTCCTGCCTGAGATTAAAATTATGTAACTTCTAAAATTTACAATGATAGTCATTATAATTAGAAAAAAGTTTAAAGACACTTGTAGCATATTTGGCATAATACACAAACATTTAACCAAATACAAATCAATTGTATTTGTGTATGCATGTATAAATAAGCATATCTTTATGGGTATATACATATAAACATATGACAAGAGTTAGCATGACAATATGAAGCAGCAAACGGCAATCACCCATGGGGAAGTGGGCACCTTCTATCTGTCCTCTGTCAGCCCATCAAAGGAAACACGTTAACTTCCATTGCCTTTTCTCTTTGCCAGGTCAGCCATATCTGCCTTGATACTCAGAGTACTGCAGCCTCTTGGTTTAGAGGTCACAGACTTTCTTACTCTTTTAAGAATCTAATTTCTCTTCCTTCCTCTTGCTGTGCCTGCTCTTCCCCACTGCAAAGCTTTAAAGCCACACGTAAGATCAAGAAATCTCTCTCCTACTTTTCATTGGAGAGATTGATTAAAGTGATAAAAATAGAATCCCAGCCTGTCACAGATCTTTTAGTCATCTTAATTAATTGTAATTGGTTTTTTAAATATTCAGATCCTGATTTCCCATAAAGCTGAGAGCATCTCACACACAAACACACACACACACACACACACACACACACATTAACATGCATACATGCTGTTGTTATTTCTTGGTGAAAACACTTGTACAAAGAGGTAGCCAGCCATTCTTCCCTTTGGTCGTTCATAGTTTCAACTCTGATTAGTATGTATGTAGTTGGTAAATAATTGAATTAATTTTATATGAGTGACATATTTTAAATTCTGCAAAGCATTTTACTGTGGGAATTCAAACCAGCCCCTTGCTTTTCCCCAGATAGCTCTGTGCACGCCTACAATAATAAGTTGGAGCAGATTCTTGACTTTCCCATTAGCATCTAACAATTTATGAGCTTTTGATATCCATGGGATGATTTTTAAATGATGATTTTAATTCCCCAATGCACCTAGATAACTAGAAAAATAATAGACAATAAATGAGTGCTTTAGAAAAGGAATTTAACTAAGAATTTAAAGCTTCACCCAAGCTGAAAGTAATCAAAAAAAATCTTATAATGGTCCTGAACTGAATTCAATATTCTTTTTACATTATTAAAGGAATACATCAGCCTCAAATAACTTATTTCATGCCATATGCACAACTACTCCATGATGTAGTAATCATTAGCTACAATTTATAGATGAGAAAGCTGATACTCAGATAGTTCAGCTGCATTGCTTGCTGCACTAAGACATGGGAGAGCTGTTGCTCGATACAGACCCAGCTGCACGTAAAGACATGTGCATAGAACAATACCAGTGCCCGATGGAATATGGGTCCTTGAACTTTCCCATCAGTTTCGTATGAGTTTCAACCTAAAAATTAAACTCTGAGCTTAACTGTCCTATGGATTATCCAATTCATGTGGGACCCGTTTATTACAGTCTCCTCGCTGAGTAGGCAGTAATGGTCTTTTATTTTTAATGGTGACTATTTAAAAAGGCAGTTCATTTCAAGACTTAATTGAAGAATCAAATGTAAAGGAATTTGCACACCAAATAATAATTTTCCTATTAAGGATTTGCTTAGAACATTACCCTGGGAATCAAAGGAAAGGTTATGTTTTCATAAACAAAAATTTTCACATAACACCAATCAGTATCCTCCATTGTCAGAGCACAGAACTCATGTTTTCATTTGCTCTCATTTGATGAGAGACAATAACATGCCCTTCACACATTCCATGAAAATAACTTTTCATTAAAATGACATTTAATTGCCAATCCTTCAGAAGTTCTGAGTGCTATAGAAACTGGGTTTTATTTAAACAAGTTTGATTGGATCCTAATCCCAAATTATTAAGCTAAATTCTAGATGAAGAGAAGGATTTTTTTTTCTTTCTCAGTGTTTTAGTTAGGGTTTTACTGATGTGAATAGATACCATGACCAAGGCAACTCTCATAAGGACAATATTTAATTGGAGCTGGCTTACAGGTTTAGAGGTTCAGTCCATTATCATCAAGGTGAGAGCATGGCAGCATCCAGGCAGGCATGGCTCAGGATTAGCTGAGGGTTCTACCTCTTCATCTGAAGGCTGCTAGGAGAAGACTGGATTCAAGGCAGCTAGAATGAGAGTTTTAAAGCTCAAGCCCGCAGTGGCACACCTATTCCAAGAAGGCCACCCCTCAAAATAGTGCCACTCCCTGGGCTAGCCATACTCAAATCACCACACTCAGTGTTCATATTTTATCAACTCACTGGTACAACTCTATATTTAAGAAAAATGGTTTGATGATAATTATTAGAAATATAGCTAATTGTATATTAATTTCTATTGGGAAGCAATTCTCATTTTGTAACATTATTTGTCCCAATGGACCATTTCAAGAGTGTTTATAAGGCAAAGAACCCATAAGGGTAGTGCTCCTATCTCCCTCCAGGCAAGAAAATTGCTGTTTCTTGGCCAGATACCCTTCAGGGGTAAATTCTAGGCATGTTTACCAGTTCCTTTTTATATGACTGGTGATCTTCTAAAGGCTGTTTTCTTATCTTCAGCTGTGACACACAGATCTACCAGGTCTGGACCACTTTTTCCTACCCTAATAGAGCTAGGAAACAAAGGGACCAATGAAAGTACAGAAGCTCATACTGCCTATTGTTCCAGGAACAGTAGCATCCTTTGTGTTTGGTCCAGGAGTTCTGTGACTCATATCATTACATGTGATGCTGTGGAGTTGTTGATCTACAGGCTTGTTAACTTACAGTTAGGGTTTTATTGTTATAAAGAGGCACCATGACTATGGCTACTTTTATAAAGGAAAGCATTTAATTGGTGCTGATTTACAGTTCAGAAATTTAGTCTGTTAACATCATGGTGGGAAGCATGACGGCACACAGGCAAGCATGGAGCTGGAGGAGTAGCTCAGAATTCTACATTATGGATTGGCAAGGCAGCAGAAAAAGAGAGTAAGCTACTGGGTCTGGGTTTAGCTTCTGAAACCTCAAATCTCACCCCCCCCCAGAGGCATATCTCCTCCAATAAGGCTACACCTGCTCAAATAAGGCCACACCTCCTATATAGTGCAATTCCCAATTGGCCTATGGGCACTATTTTCATTCAAACCACCATAGGCAAGGTAATATCCCAAACTGACACTAAGAGACACACTTATAACATACTACTTTAATAATTATCTGGAAGTATTCACTAAGTTAATGTGAGATTTTTAACAGTATATCTGCCATTTATGCCTAAGTAATTAGCTACAAACACATTTGAGTACAGCATCATTATTCAATAAATGTCTTGACAGTAGAACTTGATGATAAGACCCCTATTGCTGAAAATACTAAACAGTTTGGTTATATATCCTGGAGAAATCAAGCTGCAGCTGAGCTGGAAGTTTCCTCCATGGTGGCTAGACTTCATCACCAGAAGGTGCTATGCATGCACCAGGAAAGACAAGTAAGTCATAAATAGTCTTGCTTAACTCTGAACCCTATTAGTGACAATAAATTATCTATCAGGTAAGATGTGGCTTCTAGTGTAATAGTGGCACAGCGGTTATGGGGGCAACCAACCTTCATCCTATTGGTTTTAAGGCCCATTCCACAGGAATGCTTCGTTCTGTAAATCTGATCAGAATCCCTTGACTGGGGAAGTCACAGTCTCCCAGAATAAATCTACTACTATTGTTTTGCTAAACACCATTTGTTATCAAAATATCATATTTACACCAATAGATCAGCATTGCCTTCATGAAAGAAACATAATACTATAGCAGTTGGTAGTTAATACAGAGAGCCATAACTGACCAACATGCCAAGAATAAGATGGTGGAATGCTGGGCCCCAACAAGGATAGCATGTCCTCAAAGGTTCCGAGAGCATCTCAGCTGAGGATGTGAGATGGACAGGATGAGGGGATGTGTAACAAATCAATGGTTTCTGACTAGGACATAGCCACTGTACTCATGAATTAACTGGAGCTGTGGTTATTAGGACAAGACTTGCACAAAATTGTGCCTGCCAATATTCCATCACAGATGATGGAGGGGGCCTATGAGGCTCCACCTTACCTGGAGGGACTGCTGACAAAACCTGTTGGGGGAAGGGTGCCACTTTCTTCAGTGGTATAAACACAGACTGCCCTTGCCCTACTCAATAGCTTCCACTCATACTCATGCAAGTACTAATTAAACTCAGAGGGCCACAGATGGGAAAAGACATCAAACTATGAGAGGGACTCATAGAGGAGAATACCAAAGGGAGAAGGAGAAAAACATCGCTCGACATGAGCAAAATTCATTATATGAATGTATGAAACTGTCAAACAACTTTTAAAATGAGGTAAAAATCAAAAAAAAGAAAAAGTAGAAATGGTATTGCCCAGCTGCCCTAAGCCCCCAAATAACCACGGTTGGATTATGAAAGTCCTTTCCTACACCCTGACAGATTACATGCTTTCATGGGCTGACCTGTAAAATTCCTGCAATCAGTCAGTCTCCCTGGGAAGCTGTGCAGAGGTTACTTCCTATCTCAATCATGCTGTCCGTCCCAGCTCAGGGTGATCAAAGCCAGATGGCGTCGGGGCTCTGAGGTTATAATATTTGCTTCCCTCTTCACCCCACTTACTCAGTGAGTACTTATAACTAACAGGGCACTTCTCAGCACTCACTTGATCCTTTCTCACAGGAGAGATACAGAAAAGCACTGTTTAGATTCCCTCTTCACTGAGGAGAATGGGTCGGGGGAAGGGCTCACGATGTATTGAAGTGGCTGACCCAGGGCAAGGTCTAGCAAACTGGGTCATGACTTCTCTCTACGTCACAGGACACAGAAATCTAATAAAACCTTAGCAAGGTGCACAGTACAGAGTATCACCCATGTCAGCCTTCCAGAGGGAATGCCCCTGGGCTGGATGGTTCAGTGGCTACACCCCTCCCTGAAACTCCCAGATAAAGACATCTTCTACATCTCCAGGCTCTGAGGACAGGTGGTTACCTCTGACCATAGTGGGGTCTGTTCAGAGTTCCGAGGATACCTGAGGTAGAGACCATAAAGCTCTATCAATGTACATATGTGTATAAAAATTGAGGCTCTGTTCTTCAAAAAGATGCCAACCTTCTCAGAGGTTCCCTTGGCTACTGATTAATTTCCCTATGAGAAGCAGAGTGGCACCGTGGTTGGGAAGCAAAATCAAGAGCCAGGATGCCTGAATCTTGGCCAAGTCACTCCCTAGGCACTCACCTGTGTCATAGTTCTATCGTCTATGAAATGAGAACAAAACAGTACCTCTAATTACATGGTGATTATAAATACTGCCGTACACAAAATTGTCCAAACAGGGTTAAACAAATACGCAGTATCTCTCAAGACCATTCTATCACCACAGCTGCCACTGAGTCCTTCCCTGGACACATTGGCCACTGGTGTCATTTTGTTTAACAATCTGGGCTCCATGTCCAACCATATATAACCACAACCAAAGCCCATTTTGTCACAGGGACAAAATCATCAAGAGGAGTGGGATAAGATTCATAATTAGTTCTCACTGTGTGAATATTAGCTTGGAAAGATGCTCTCCTACAACAAATAAATATCCTGGAAGAGAAAGGAGGCCATAGTTTGACACTGTTTTTATTTGTGGTTGTTGTTGTTGTTGTGGTGGTGGTGGTGGTGGTGGTGGTAGGTTTTTATTTGTTGTTTTGTTGCTGTTGCTGTTGTTTTCATTCTTCCATGTAGAGGAAGAATGCCACACATATACACACAAAATGACCAGACTCTTTCCCCTGGAGTCTACACACAATACCTTACATGGCAAAAAAAAAAAAAAAAAAAAAAAAAAAAAAGACTTAGTTGATGTAGTTAAGGTTAAAGACCTTGGAGAGTACCCAAGTTTACCCACAAAAACTCAATCTAAGCCCTCAGTCCCTAAAAACAGAGACCTGTTTGGGTGACCAGAGACTCATGTAAAAGACCTAACCAACAACTGCTGGCCTTGAAGAAGTATGGGTGCCACAAACTAAAGAACATGCGTGGCCTCTACCATTCGGAGAACAGATTCTTTCCCTCAGAGTCTCTATTAAGAAATATGGCCCCATAGACACTTATATTTAGACCTGTGTTTGATTTGACCTTTAGAAAATACACAGAAAATAAGAGTGTGTTGCTCAAGCCTGCGAGGCTATCCTGACTATTGTAACAACACCAGAAAACAAGTACAGCCTCTGTTATGGTTAACTATGGAATAGTTCTCTACAGATGCCTTTGTCTCATGACTTGGTCCTCGGCTGATGGTATGGCTTAGGGAAGTTGCTGAAACTTTAGGAGATAGATCACTGGTGAGGCGCGCTTGAGCCTTATAGTTCAGCCTTAGTTCTGCAGACTTTATTTTTCCTGATCCCTCAAGATGTAAGCCTCACACTCTGACTGCCCCAGCAAGAACTGTTGCTGCTGCCATGTCTCCCTGATATGATGAAATGAATGATATCCTCAGACTGTGAGCCAAAATAAATCTTTCTCTTTTAATTCTCCCATTAGAGAAAGACCCCAATGATAGGTACTACACTAAGGGATGAAGTAACAAGAAAACATGAATTTGCTCGTTCATTCATTCATTCATTCATTCACACATTCATCCACTCACTTGGTGGATTTTTTTTTGATTACCACTCAAAGACCAGAACTATTTATTATATGCTCCACAAACTCACAGTCAATCAGAGAATTGCAGTTGGTCTTCAATCCCATGGAGCTCACATTCCAAAGGAAAGAAATAGACACTGAACAAACCATTAATAAATTAATGGCTGACAGTGATCAGTGCCACGAGGAAAACAAAACAGGGTCATGAGGCAGAAAACACCAAGGCAGGAGCTCAGGAGGCAGAATTCCCAGACTGGGTAGGTATAAGATTCCTCAAGAAGTGACACTTGAGCTAATATCTGAAAGGTGTAAGGAGCCAGATGGACAAAGCTCCAGGACAGTTTGTAAGACACCAGCCCACCAGTGGCCTGGCCTTCCTAAGAATGTGCAAGAGACAAGATGTTATCATGCTTCAAAGTTGATAGCACTTCTGGCTGCAAGGATAAGTATGTTGTGAACTGCTATTCCCATTTTCCTGTCCAGACTCCTCACAAACATGACTTTTAAGGCTTTATTCTTTAACATATTTTATGAACAGTGTAGAGGCAGCGGTGTCCCAGAGCCCCTGGCCATCATTCTCAGCAGGATTGCTCTTCTCCTTAGCTGAATATTGATGGAGTCACAGTCCCTGCAAAGGCTGCTTGCCTTTCCCATGATGTATCTCCCTGTCCTGCAGCAGTTCCCGGTGACACGGGCTGTAGGACGGTATCTGCTGCTCCAGTTCAGACCCAAACTACTACTGTCTCTGTGGGCCTCAGCTGGCTCCACTTCACAGTGAATCCGGCCACCAAAACGGACCCAGGTTTGCAAGTGGCAAGTCAGGCCATAGAGTCCTATCTTCTGTTGTATCACAGAGGACTAGAGTCTTTGATCAATGATCACAAGTGCAGAAAAGAGGCCACTCCATTTATTTACTGAACAGTGCTTTGGTCCAACACAGATGGTAAGATAGTGAAAACGGCTTTGATTAGTAGAAGATTGTAGCATCAGCCTCTACAACTTCTCACAGTTTCTCATTTCACAGGTTCTTTATGCAAGAGAGAGAATCCTCAGCTTGACTCCGTGACCCACATATTCCTAGACTTGCCAGGGCAGCCAGGCACCAGTGCAGATTGCCTCTTGTATCTGCTCAAGGTTCCCTGCATATTCATCATCCTGCATGAGAAGCACTCTGAGCCGAGATAAACCAGTTCGTGCCAGCTCTTAAGCTCCCCTGCCCATTCCTGCTGTTTCCTACTTAAGGCAATGAAGTTCCCAGCATATTGAATCGATACTGAGCAGGAATGCTTCCGTGCTGAGCACATGGCATTGACGCTTGGAGCAGGGAGAACTCATTGCCTCTGGAGTCTTAGAGCCAGGGTATCTGGATTTGATTTCCAGCTCTACTATATAATAACGACATGACCTTGAAGAAGACACTTGTCAGACTGGAGATCAATTCTTTTTCCCTATAAATTGAGGTCAGCAGTAACACACATTCCTCCTGCCTCAAAGGGTTCTCACAATTACACAATAAGGAACACTTTGTAAACTACAGAGCAGTGTGAACTGAAAAACGCCACCCCGTCTGCGTATGGTGCTCACGAGTGCTGAGACTATGATAGGATCCTCGGAACACCAACACAGATCAGCATCAGGTCTTGGCCCCAGCTTGCCCACCAATGCCATCTATTTCACAGACCTAGACCGATGTGCCACATACAAGCTCCATCTGTACAACCACAACATTCTCTGGCAAATAATGTCCTCCAGGACACTAACTTCAAGGCCCAGCTACCATGAAACCCAGTTCTGCCCTTAGCCCTTGCTTTTCCACCGAAACAGCTTATGGGTACTGCTGATAAGTTCTTTATGAGAATCCAGTCTTCATTGTTTGTAAAAGGTCAGATAATGATATTTTATCTTTCCAGGCCACAAATTTCTCTGTAGCATACTCTTTTTATGAACAACTCTTTTAATATATATTATAATATATATATATATATATATATATATATATATATATATATATATATATATATTCTCCTAGCCCTAAAGCTGGGTGAACTGGCACACACCTTTAATCCCAGCACTCGGGAGGCAGAGGCAAGCAGATCTCTGAATACTAGTCTAGCCTAGTCTACAGAGTAGCAGCTAGGGCTACGCGAAGAAACCCTGTCTCTAAACAACAAAAGTTTCCTAGCACTTAAGCCTTAAAGAAGTGGGTGGATATTTTCCTAGGGCCACAGCATGCCCACCCCTATTTGTTGTGTTATGGAGGGGTGCTTATTGTTGGTTGTGGGGTTAATGGGTGCTAATTAGGACAAATGAGATATCAGGACTCGCTGATTCCTTGTCATCTAGACCCTGTGACTTAGTTGGGCCTCCAGGAGATTGCCTCACTCCAGGCATTCTGCCAGACACTTCAATCAAACATTTTTGTTACTACTAAGTCATAGGAGTGATCAGAATATGTCCACAAGTAAAGTAGGTTCAAGGTTCTTGGACTCAGGATGTGATTTTCACACCCCTAAACTTTCTATGACAATTAGGAGGGTACTATGCTCTCAGTACATGGGAGCTCTGAGGTTGGAGTCACCCACCATACCACCAGGCAGGCAAGAGATGCATCTCTGGGCCAGCCACAATAACATCACACTTATTAGCTACTGCTTTGGCTGATTTTGATTTTGTAAAGAAGAAGAGGTGAGGTGAAGGGAGAAAGGGAAACCAGGAGAAGAAAAGAGGCAGAAGGAAGAGAACATAAACACCAAGGGTAAGGGCGTGAAGAAAAACCATTGCAGAACAGTTTGTGTAAATGTCATTATTATATAATTAGGATCTCTTCACTCAGTATTTAACATCAAATTCATACCAAACTACCCTATAATTCAAAAGCAGGATTCCATAGCATTTTCAGTTTCTAAACAAGTACAGGGGCTCTTCCTTTTGAAGTTTCCCTTTATCAGCGGGATTCTTAACTTTGATGTGTCTTGACTATCAATCATCTCTGGGTCAAGGCCTATAGAGTCATTGATAAGCCCCCCCAGGCCCACAGATGAATGAGAAAAATGAAGACATCTTGCCCCCATGGTTCATTATCTCTGTTCTTTACTCGTTCCCAAGATGAAGAGAGGCATGAATTCAAGACTCTTGCCCTTTGCCAGGCTGCATGGCTACAGAAGCTCTTGTCTATGCTTTGAGTCACTGCCCCCACAGGGCAGCTGAATTTAGCTCATCCCATGCAACCACTAGTACTTGGTTCACACAGAGACAAAGTTCAGGATCATATACTGGTACTGATACTGCCACCAACAGAATGTGCCTTTGTTTATTACCACTCAAAGAGTGGTGATTTTGAGAGAAGGAGGATGTAACTTAGAGATACAGAGTGGGAAGTCTTCTGGCAGATAAGGAAGCCAAAGGCAACGAAGTCATGAAGATGTTGTGTCAGAGAGAAGATGCTTACAACTTCCTTCCCAGGATGACAGAACAGACTGCTGCTGATGAGGGTGAGCATCTGTACCTTGCAGACAAAGTGACCCCAGGGTCTGAAATGACTTCTATCCCTGACAGGAAGGTCTTGGGAGACCTTACTGTGAACTGATGAAAGAGGCAAGAAGTTGTGAAGCCAACATCCAAGTGATAAGGTTCCTATGGTCAGAAAGGGAAAGAAAAGAACCAGGTGATTGGTTGGAGATGTCCAGGGAAGAGAAAAATCTGAAGTCGCCTTGGAGATGCATGGCAGATCCACAAAACAGATTGGAAGGGGGCGGAAAAAAGGTCAGTGCGGAACCAAGGATGACTGGAGCTCCCTGCCTGTGGAAAGGATGGATGGCTGTGTTTTAGTTGCCAAGACAACACAGCTATGAGGCAGCCTGAGAGGCCCCAGAGCCCTCTCTGGGAGGCTTTTGCTCCCTATGATGTTGGGAACTTATCTTCTCCCACTTAGAAGTGGAATATGTCCTCTCTTCCTCAAAATGTGTTCAGCACTAAAGCGGTTCACCCTCAATTATAGGAGGATGCTGTACATTGCAATCATGCTTCAGGAACACATGGTATTCAGCACTGGGGATGGAAACAAACCTCGGTTAACACCTAATCCTAACCCATTTACGGCAAAGATAAATACAAGCATTTTCAACATTTCCCTTTGTGCCTAACTTTTTAAATACAGGGAACATTACAGCAGAGGTCTGCCTCGCTTGTAGAGAACAGACAATGTATCCCCCTCCACCTCAGGAAACTGAAGATACTACAAATAAATTTTCAAACATATATTTCTTCAAAGCATTAATTTTTAAAGCGGCCAAAATTGCTAACAACCAGGGAAAGTACCGATTTATAAATTATGTTCTCAGCATATAGTATACATTGTGAATTTGCATGCATATTAAATGCAAATAACCAGAAGAGCATAACATTAAGGTTTCAAATTTATATGTGCAAAAGACAGTAAATTCTAACATTAAAATTCTTCCCAGAAAATATTAACTCCCCATATCCCATGTGACTGTCACAAAGTCAACTGAGTGGTCTCACTGCAGAACTCCAGAAGTCAATAACCTAGGATCTGTGAAAAGTCGTATTACCCAGGCTAGGAATGGATAACAGCTTAGCTGGCAGAGTGCCCACCCAGCACACACAAATCCCTGGGTTCAATCCCTCACACTCTGTACACTGTATCCCTGGAGTATCAAAAGTTCAAGGTCATTTTTGGCTACATGCTGAATTCAAAGGCAGCCTGGGCCACATAAGACCCTGTCACAAAACAAAAACCCAATTTTCACATAATCCATGTATATATCAATTCATAAGATGAGGCAGATAAAGTCATTGGCATTGCATGGGACAGAGAAAAGGGGCTATCTTTGTCTGGGTTTTCAAATATATTATTCTGTTAGTTAAGATATAATAGAAAAATTAAAACATCAATAAAACTGCCACTCCTGTATCAATGAAAGAATCAGAATTCTGCTGTAAAGATGACAACACTGAGGAACCAGGCAAAATGCAACCAGCTCTGTTCTATTGTACAACGAAATTAAGAGCTATGTGGTGGCAAAAGCTTGCATGACTTAGCGAGGCTCTGTGAGTGTTGGGGGCTGACAACACACTACATGTTACTGTGGGGTTTTGTTTGTTTGTTTCATGTGTACAGGTATATAACCTGCATTTTCTGTGCGTATGGCAGAGACAGAAGCCAAAAGAGTGTCAGATCTCCTGGAACTGGAGTCATAGATGTTTGTGAGCTTCCTTGTGGGTGCTGGAATGGAATTCTGGTCCTCTGCAACAGGGGCTGGGGCCACTAACTGCTAAGTCATCTCTCTGGCCCCTGAGTGTTTTGTTGATGTTACGAACATCTGCAATCATTTGAAGTTAACAAGAGGAACCAACTCTGGCTATGTGAACGAGCCAAGTCAAAGGAAGTTAAAGTGGTAAATGCAAAATCTGGACTTTCAGGAGGCAAAGAAATTGTGCCCTGGGACTGACACACAGAAACCCCAAACAGGCTCCCAACCTGCCTTCATCTGCCTACAGGGTTCAGACCCATAATTCAACACATAATTTATATACAATCTAGGCAGTGTATAGATGTATAGATAAATGGAAGAACAGATGATTAGGAGATTCTTTTTTGAACAAGGAACAGTTACTGATATAAAATGCAAAGTGCCTCGGAGTTTTTGTTGTTGTTGTTTGGTATATGCATAAGGTATATGAGAACTGATCCCGAGAGCCATTTACCATGTTTTTTGCAACAGGACCTCTTTCTGCTGAGGCTTGCTGACCCACCAGCAAGCCTCCAGGATTTGTCAGACTCTCTCTCTGCACAGCTGGGATTATAAGCACATATCTCTACAATTGTTTTACTTTTTGTTTTTATATTGGTTCTGGGACTTAAGCTCAAGTACTGAAAATCACTTATTGGTTAAGCCTTCTCTGGGGCCCCTTGTATGGATATATATATATATATATATATATATATATATATATATATATATATCAACACAGGGATTATAATCCATGCTGATAGGTGGGTCAGGGTTGAGTGATTTTAATTGCAATTAAATTAAAATTAATGCTTTCTTGGTTTAAGTAATTCTTCCACCTTGGATTGAAAGCTTCCTACCTAGAACTAACTTAAATAAATTTAGTCAGTTCTGGGATCTGTGGCTGAGAATGTTCATTGTTCTTCTAGAGGACCCTGAGCACATGTCCCAGCACCCACCGTGGGAGGCTAAAAAACCTGTCACTCCAGCTTCAGGGGATCAGACATCTTCTACCAGCCTTTGTAGGCACATGTACACACATGGAGAAATAAAATATACACAAAAGATCTTTAAAAATAAATAATGCCATTGTCTAGACAGATGTTCAGCAGTTAATTTAAGTATACTTTCTGCTCTTCCAAAGAGTGGAGTTTGGTTCCCAGCATTCCTGTCGGGCATCTCAAAACCTTCTGTGACTCCATCTCCAGGGGATCTGAAACCTCTGGCTTCCATGTGACGGGATCATGGAAATTTTTCTGGGTAGTCAAACACATGCTCACACATGCCACTCTGGGGCCTTATTTTTTCTGTGTTTATGCTGTGAATCTTCTATGGATATATACTTATATATATATACATATATGTATATATATATACTTAACAAATGGCACTGCTCTTTCATGTAGAGCCTAAATTAATTACAAATGAGACTACCTACTCTAAGGAAGTAAATATCCATTTATAGCTTGGGCAAGCAAGCTCATGGTTTAATGCTATGTCAACCACTCCTGTCTTTTGTCCTTGGACTGCTCCATGAAGCAGCTTACAATATTTGCTTAGGCAGCTTGCCTTTCTTCTTCTGCAGGGTGTCAGGGAGGGAATGCTTATCTATACATCTGCATCTGATTACCTGTGTACACAGGTGCTTCCCAGACCCTTCCTTCCCTGACCTCTGACCTTATCACATGAAGTTATTTGTTGCTGTCAGGGGTATCTTCTGGGAGCCTCGGAAGAAGATGAAGATTAGGATTGCATCCCAAAGAGAACAGATTTTGTCAGTTTTCTGTCATTCGCAAACTGGTTTGTTGTTACAATTCAAGACAGAGAGAAGTAGTCTATTATAGAAGGCATTTGGATATTTGTTGGATAACCCTTTGGACATCTTAATTTTCTTTCTGGCTTTAAAATCAGTTAATTAGATCATTTTAGACTAATAGATAGGCTTTTCTGCAAGGCAGCAAGCAATGCAGCCTTAACTCATCTGTAGTTTGTCTTTATCAACTGTTATGTCAACCCTGTCACTGAGAGGATCCTGTCAGCTCTTCCCTATGGCCCATCTTCTACTGCATCAGCTGTCTCCCCCTCTAAGCTGTTTACAGTCCACGGTGTTACCCCAAATGCCATTTTGATCATGTCATTTACCCTCAAATGTTCCAAATACTTCTCTTCAAATTAGATTTCCACTGGAGACATGGAACTCCACCCTCTTCTTTCCAAATAACCTCCCATCCCACTGCCTCTTGTACCTATTCTACATGCCATACAGTGGGGGAACCCCAGCTCCCAGTCTGTAGCTATAGGCTCATGCTCCCTTTTGAGTCTCTGCCTGGTACCGATCTCCTGTAAGATTACAAATGACACTCCTTTATTTGTCACTGGGAAAGTTCAAGGTTTGGTGACTGTCCTTAATCTCACCTCTGAATCATTAGCTTACCATGGTTTTGCACCTTTCCTGATTCAGATCCTCTTGGGCTCACATCCAGCAACCCTAATGCCAAATGATAGTAACTAGCTGGGAAATAGTTCCCCGGACCTCATCTGAAAGCACCCTCTAGTATCACCTTTTCTCATAGTGATGTCTCAAAGGAGAAACCCCTAAACTTACAGACTTCTCGGCAAATTCTCTTAGAATATAACTCCAACTGAGCAGCTATTAGGCACACATATTTGGATATACTTCTCATTAGGATATGTGCACTTGTTACATATAGTCAGGGAGATATTTTTGGTAGAGTGTTTTTTAATATTTAATAGCCATTAAATAAAGAAAATAATGCCCTGGCCCACATGGAGCAGGAAGACGCCACTCTAGAATTTTTAGCAAGCATTTGCAATTGTAATTAGCAATGCAGGCAGAAAGAATATCAATGTTGCTCAATCATCACTGGTAAAAATGTAAATTTTTTTTTAAATTAAGACATTAATGTTCACCTGACTTAGTCTTCTGCTAATGTAAGCTGGGGCTGTCTTTCAGGATTCTGAGTGGTTTAACACCATCAAGACATGTCAGAGATTCCTCCAAATTATTCAGGGTTTACCATGCATTATTCTGGGCCCCTCGAGGAAATGAAACAGGGTGAGGCAAAGCACAAAGCAGGGGTTTAGAGAACAAAGGGAAAGATGAGGCACAGAGACCTTGGGCTAAAAGCACAGCACCCCTGTGAGGGCTCTAAGGACATATTAGAAGCCAGGATAAATGAGAACCAATCAGAGGCAATTACCTGAGTGGCAAATCAAAGCACCATTATTTTGGATCTCCCATGCTGAATACAGAGGGCACCAAATGGGCAGTGCCTGCTCCTAGACCCCTCCACACAGTGATCCCCACATGCAGGCCTTTCTCCTTTCACAGCTAATAAACTGCCAGAGTGATGGCCTGTCCCCACTCCCTTCACACAGAGGACGCCACAGAGACAACAGGAAATCATTAAGTGAACTCATAAAATGAAAGCTACAGTTCTCTTTAACTCCAGCTTCTCATTTGGCTTTGGTTAAGAGATGGTGTTTGCTATCTATAGGTTCAGTGTTATCTGATTAGTCAGAGTCCTGGGTCACATTTGGTGAGCAAAGAAAAAGGTGAGTCTATCACATTTTTTATTATAATTTTAACTGTTGAAGAGTTTGGAACAATGGTGAGATAAGTTGAGTTTTGTTTCTGAATTACTGCTTGTACAGTGTTTCACTAACACTGAGAGTACTGGTCAGGTTTATGATACTGTAACAAAACACCTGTCGTTACCCAGTTAAGAAGGAGAATTTACTTTGATTGATCAGCCTACAGGTTTCAGTCAATACAGAGTTGCCCCTATCACCTTGTGTCATGGAACTCCATGGTGAGAACAGGTGGCAGAGAGGGGATGTTTACCTCATGGTGGCCAGAAGGCAGAAAGAAAAGATTAGTGTCCAGGGTCCCAACATCCCTTACAGTTAAAGTCCCAATTACTGCTCACCAAATATTCCCCATGTCTTAAAGGTTCTATCATCTCCATTAAAGCCTCAGGCTTAGGATATCAACTTCAACACATGGACCCTCAGGGAATGTTTACAATCTGAACCACAACAGTGACTAACAAATCTGAAGAGAGAATCACTAAAATCTTGATCAGAACATTGGGTTTTGCCATTTGTGGCAAAACAATCTCTGGAAAATGCATATTGATGAAAACAGGCTCAGGTTACAATTCTGAAAAGAGGGCTGGTGATAATGAGCCAGGGAATAAGGGTGATGCCTCCAAGTCTGATGACCTGAGTTCGATCCCTAGTTTGACACAATGGAAGGAAAGGCCTGACTCCTTTTACATTACCGCATAAGAAGTACATGCCACCCACAAATGTGCGTATTTGTGCACAAATGCAACATGAAGGCTTAAATGCCATTAAAATTTTAAAAATATGAATAAACTATTTCTGTAAGTTTTATGGACTACACCATAATTGCATTATATGCCCACAATTAAGTCACGGGGCTCTAGAGAGGACACTGGTGTCTGGCCAGACAGTATTTCATGATTGCATATCCTTTCCTGCATTACATGGGGTGGTCCCCAGAGCTAGTCATTGTTTTATCTAACTAGAGTAATTTCCTGTGAATCTGTTGTTTCTGCCAAAGCCTCCCCAGCTCTTTGGACCTCTTCTCTTGGTGCTGGCACACAAGGGGCGGTACAGGTTTTGCATCACCATCACCATCACCATCACCATCACCATCACCATCACCATCACCATCACCATCACCAACACCAACATCTCCCCAGATCTCTCTACCCACTACACTTCAGATCAGTTGACCCCAAGCCATGCTGCTTGGCTGGCTCCTCCTGCCTTCACCTTGGATTTTTTTTTTCATCTGGTGCCATTTCTGAGACAGGTCTTGTGTATTAGCTGACCCTGCCACTTACTGGAACACCATCTAGATTTATAAAGTTTCAACATTGTGTGGTTTTCTCTTTTGAACCCCAAACTCTGACGTTGGTTATAGAAAATGTTAAATTCCCCCTAGATAGTTTTCAGTGCTTCACCCCAAGGTTTCTCCCGCTGATGTAGCTATTTTTGGATACTCTACCACATGAACACATCCAATTGGTTAGTGTGTGTGTGTGTGTGTGTGTGTGTGTGTGTGTGTGTTGTTTTCTATATTTAACTCTCTAGGCAATTCTCCTAGCATTATCTTCTAATCTTTATAAATTCTGTGTGTTCTGTGGCTGTGAAAACTTGTTTAATCTCCCTGGAGATTTTTTTTTTTAAGATGACTGTTTCCTACGTTCTCCAAGTTTGCCTGTTCTGAGTACATGCCTTAGTTTTTGCCTCTCAGGAAAAAAGTTTTCCTTAAGCCTGATGATCCCTGGTATTTAAGGGTGACAATATAAGGCTGATTTTTAAAAGTGGAGAACTGGGACTCAAACAGGAAGTCTCAGGAGTACTCATGATAGACAATTTCGGATTGTCAGGGCACGGCCTTTCCTTTAAGAAACCCTAACATTAGAATCTTGATGTTTATTTTCAAGGCAGATGCTAGGGAAATCCTCCACAGTCTGCTACAGGGGATTTGATCCTCAGGGTACACAGGCTGAGGAGGAGGAGGAGCACAGAGGTGCTGTGGTTTTAGGACTTGGGAAGTCAATATCATGTCCTGGGTTTTATGATTATATTAAACACTGTCTTTAGCTTCCCTTGATATCATACAGTCCAGAATCTTCTGTTTTCTCATCTCTACAGAAGGCATAGAGATATCTCCTTCCTCTCTCACAGCATCAGAGACGGCTGTCTGCTTATGTAGAGTTAGCTTTGGAATAATACTCCTGACCACGCCCTCTCTCCACCTTCACTTTCAGGGATTCTTGACTCTCAGATCTGAGCTTTTCCACGTTTTCACTCCGAAACTGGGATACTTTCCTGTGTCCTCCTCTGGCAGATTAAACCCCACTTTCTCAGCCCTTAAGTCACCTCACATCCAGCTACACTCCAACTTCCAAAATGCTGTAACTGTTGACTCCTTTGTTTTCCACGTGTGCTCCCTTGGGAAAAATTCTTCAAAAGTCATTTCTGTGATGTTCTAGAAGGTTCTGGAATAACATATGTACGTGTATTCGTCTTTTTTGGAAGGAGGGGTAAATTTTCTAATTTGTTTTTCTTTTAAATAAAACAGATTTTTTTCCCCCACATAATACCTTGACTCTGTTTTCCCTTCCCTGTGCTCCTCCCACCTCCCCCATCCCCATCTAGATCACTCCCTTTCTGTCTCTCACTAGAAAACAAACAGGCTTCTAAGGGACAATAATAAATACAGTAAGATAAAACACAACCTAACACATGGGAATAGGACATAACAAACAAACAGAAGAGCCCAAAGGAAGGCACAACAAACAGACTTACTCACTCACACATACAGTGCTCTGACTTCCCTCAGAGGACACTATGGAGCCACCTGGAAAGGATTAAGTGAACTCATAAGATGCCTGCTATGGTTCTCCTTATTTTCAACTTCTCATTTGGCTTTTTATTAAAAGACGAAGTTCGCTGTATATAGATTCCTGGGTCTCAACTGTTTTTAGTTTTAACCTTAAACTTTGGGATCAGTGTTGAGCCTTGGGCATGGAGAACCCTTTAACATTGAGATTACTCAATTTCGTTTTCAACATGAAGACAAGACCCAATGTTTAGAAGGAAGAGCTGGGGCCTTTGGGTGAACTCAATTTGGAAACTGCATGATTTTATATAATAGTACATCACATTGCCCTAACAATGTGCTGTGCATTCTGGGAAATAAGTACACATTATCAAAGGGGAAAAAGGTCTTTGAATTGATAATTGGCCAAAAAGAAGACATTTGGAGAAAACTATCAGATAAAACAACAACGGGATGGTAAGAGCCAACGCAAAGGAGAAAAGACTTCAATTCTGTCTTGAGAACTCAGGGTTCCAGACATTTCTCTGCAGAGCATGCAGCATGTATAGACTATGATGCAACAATTGCAGACTATATGCACCAGGCCTCTTCACATAAGCAAGAAAAACCTTTCTACACAAAATACAGCTGTTGTGTGCCTTAAGATTTTCCATTTCTCACCAAAGTAGATCATCAAGATGTTGAGATGTTTTTTAAATACTTTAGTTCTCTACCATCTTATGAAAGGAGATAGAAAACTTCATACTTGAATGATGTTCAGGTGTTAAAGTTATACTTTTAAGGATGTTGAAAACACCATTGTTATTGAAATTATTGCAGGTAAATCAACTTTGGTATTGTGTACCTGTGACTCTCTGGGCCCCAGCACCACTCATTCAGTTGAAATAACTCTTTCTAACCACATTGAAAACAAAAACAAAAAACAAACAAACAGTAACCAAATCACTATTGCTTGAAGGACAACTGGCTTTAATTGTATGTACATATGTACACAGGTACATATTCATATGTATGTATGTATGTATGTATGTATGCATACAGAAGACTTCTAAGTAGAACAATGTACATATCTAAACTTCAGTGATACAATTAAAAAAAATCTGTTACCCTTATAGGGGTAGGCATTGGTGGAGGTTAATTTAAGTGTAAAAAGTGGCAAAGTTCTTAATGAACCGCAATACAAAATTCATTCTAAAGTACAAAAAGCTCAGAGCCTTGTAGCCAAGGAGAAAGTACTGATGTTTCCTAAAAAGGGGGTTTTATCATTAAAGTGATATTTCAAAATGTAAAAGATTTCTTAGTGCAGCATAGTTATGACAGTCAGGATTTTCAAAAAGCCAGTTAATGAGCCAGAGATGCAAGGTCACCGAGGCTGGCCTGGCCTGCCCTCAGGAGAAGTGTGAGAGAGGTCATTTCAGAGCGAGAATCAATGAGACTGAGTGATGCACATTTACAGTACTGCAGACATGGGCTGTCATGACAAGGGAACACAGGGAACTGGTACTAACCACGGGCCTTGCACCAACTCATTTTTAAACTAAATCCTTGATAGCCTTCCATCAACTCAGGAAATATCTGCTAAGACTTACTATGTTTAAGGCATAGTCTCGTCTCGTCCTTTGTTTCGTTATGTTATAAACTAAAGCAAAAAAAAAAAAAAATCACTCTGTGATTTCACAGAGTGACCGATGCTCTTCCGTAAGAACAACACATTGATCTTTTTTATAGACAGCGACGTTCATTCTTCCATCATGCCTTTTTCCGATGGATGCACACAGTCCCATCGACTTTGGAGCCAACTCAATGCAAAAGCGGAAGAAAGGCACTAAGGGAGCAAGGTCCATTAGGCCCAATATTGCCTCAATTACTTTAATTCCATTAGTCCTGTTCATATTACTTCTCTAATCAATATCTCTCTGCAGTTATTCATGTTTACCCTTTTTCAAAATCTCATGTAATAGGATTATGGTCTTTTGAGCTCAGGGGCAACATAGCATCATAAATACATTTTTGAGTTTGTGATTGTCTCCAGGTCTGTAACTGAGAAGGCTGAAATTGAATCAAGTTTTCCAGAGATCATTTCCTATTATACTTTTAATACAATATAGGTGCTTTTACCTGTAGAGTCATTTGTCACTCCGTGTCAGAGACAATTACAGGTGGCTTAATAGCTGAGCCTCTTCTTCCCATGTCTAAACCTTAGGAAAGTTCATCTGATTTGCACTTAAACCCACAATCCTTTCTGCACTTACGCCTGCCTTTTGTTCAATGCAGCCCTTCTGCCTCCACTGACAGTTATTCTTCCTGCAAGAGCTGCATATGGATAGCACATTAACCGCTGCATCTTCCCCATGACAACTAATCAATCACGGTAACAGCCTCACAAATTACAGGAACTCTGTTTCCCTCCATTCTCTGGGCACACTGTCTGTTAGACACAAGAAGCTGCTGTTTGAACACAGACAGGCTACACGGAAGATAGCAAGCCCTCCCCTTCGGCATGGGGGTGTCGTACTGCGCATTTGGAAAAATGACTTGTGACTCAAAGAAGCAGATGAAAATTTTGATTGAGATGTCATTAAAGTTATCCTGGAATTCAGAAGGGGTAAAAAAAAAATCACACAGGAGTAAAGTTTCCATAAAAAAATACAAATCATGGGAAATCTCGAAGGACAGGTAGGAAGTGCTCCCTGGGAAATGGAAAGTCTCCCTTAGCACAGGACTTAAGGGAGGGACTAACAGTAAGAGGTGGCCTGTGTCTCCTTTGGGAACAGTGAGTTGAGGAATAGAAAGAAAGAGCGCAAATGCCCTCATGAACTGTCAGCCTCCTGCAATGTGCAGGACGCATGGAAAGCAACCGCCGTGTGCATCACGAGACAGACGGGCAGGCTCATCTGTGTGTTAAAGGACCTGCTAGATCTGATTTCCACCGTCCTATAGAGCCTCACCCATTCCCCTTCCCTCTGTAAGCTCCAGGGATATCCTAACAACATGCAGGACACAGAACCCCCAGCTCCCTGCGGATCCATCTCTTGTCCTCTGGAATGGTTTTTATTCCACAATGCTCATCCACATGGCAGCGTCTTTCTGTCCTTCCAATCTCCAGTCCTTTATGATCTTCTCTATAAAAACATCCCCGAACTCCCTCAAGCCAGTTTCACCGGCCTGCATCCTGTCTAGAAAACATGTGTTGTATATGGCTGCATAACACCGATGGCTTTTGGGCGACTGTCCATCATCGTCTGAATGATAACATGCTTAACATTTTCTCCCAGAGCAATTTTTGGTACATGACAGAAAGGCAATGCATAAGTGAATGAATGAACTAATAAGCACCGATAGGGGAAGTGACGAAAGCCTACCAAGAGTCAAGAGGAAGAGAAGGGATGTGGACAAGGAGGAAGAGGAGGGGGGGAGGAAGAAGAAGGAGGGGGAGTGGTCAAGGGAGAGTGTAAAAACATGAATTACAGGAACTGGACAAACCCTTGTGCTAGCTACGTGCAAGACAAAGCAAGAGATGGAGGAGACTGCCAAATTCTGAGCTTCCTGAGTTCTCTGAAAGAAGCCCTCCTTTCTTCTTCACCTCTCCACTTTTAACTTTCCAGCTCCAGATCACTTAGCTCATAGATTTTAAATGACACAAAGAGGGTGCCATGGAAGAGAGACAAACCTACAGAAAGCACATGCTTAGGTTCCCAGTGTTAACTTATGATGTGCAAAAATTTTCATACGAAGCTTTGATAAAAAACTTGACTCAAAATATGATCTGTGCCTGGCACACTGGCACATGCCTAGAATGGCAGAATGGGGAAAGCCAAAGCACTCGTTCTCTGAGTTCAAGGCCAGCCTGCCCTACACAGCAAGCACAAGACCAGCAGGAGCTATATAGTGAGAAACTACCCCCAAGACAAAACACCTGTTTAAAATAGGATACTTCCTGTAATACAATAAGTAACCTTTAAGAGGTTTGTCTTTTAAACTCCACCAAATTAATCATTAGCTAAGTGAATATAAAAATGACCGCTTGGTTTATAAAATCAGAACTAGCAACAAATATTAGTATCCTATTAAAGTCCTATGCCCAAGTTCTCAAATCTTAGATCAGTGAAACTGAAGGATGCCAAACAGCAGGAGAGAAAAGACTAGGCAACAAAGATAACTGGGGTTTAAATGCTAGAGGGGCCTGCAGTTTTGTTGCTGGGCTATTTCCATATCAGAGGTATACCAAGGTCCATCCACAGGAAATGACTTAGCTATTAAAATGAGAACTACTAGAACATTGCTGCTTCAGTGGTGCACAGTGCAGTCCTTCACCACCCAGTTCGTCAGAGTTTAATAACCAGCAGGTAACTATTCACTGGGCTCAATAAGCAGCTACACTGGGCAATCCCGCCATCACTCTGATGGGATCACTGCGGGACTAAAGCAAATTTGACTGTTTTCACTTTAAGAAAGACCTATAGACATTTCAACCAATCAAACAAGGGAAGTGCACATGGAAAGCTACAGAAGCCCTTAAATCAACAGCAGTAAAGTCTTGAAGACAGCAGCTGTGGAGGCCAGATGAAGCTATGCATTCCTCGGTGTCATTCGGTGGGACTATGCCCGCACACATCACATGCACCATAAATAACTGCTGTATGATTTACCAACTTCCTAAAGACAAACATTGGTAGGGAAGAGGATAACATGAATTTCTATTTCCACTTCACACTGCACTACCTGCCACCAGCTCAGAGATCCAGTTCTGTTGGAACCAAGGCTTGCCATGGGGCAGACTCCTCTTCACCCTCGCCCTCACCCTCACCCTCACCCTGGCCCTCCTCCTCATCTTCACCCTGATCCTGAGGAACATGGAAACTCCTGTGGGCTCTCACGCCTGCACGGAACCCCTTCCAATGGTCCTGCAGAGTAGGCACTCAGGAACCTTGAGCTTTCATATCTAGTTATGGCCTACCGCCTTAAAACAGTTCCATAGAGCAGTCATCCTGAGCATCAGAGAACTCACAGGTCTCCCAATCTGTCCACTCATTCCAGAGAGAAAACTCTGCACCCCCACACATCCCCAGCCATTTTCTCTTTTCGGCAGGAGGCTTCCTCTTAGTTCTTGTAGCTGATTTTTTTGTCTACACCCGCAGACTTAGACAAAAATCACTGAGCTAAGGGGCCGTGAAGATTTTACAAACAAACATCTTTAAGAGTAAACAGAGACATTAAGTTCTACCTGAGGATCAGTGTCTTACTGTCTGACTGATGCCCATATCTGAATGCTAACAGGGTGACTTCTGATCACTTCTGAGCTGAAAGAGCATGGAAGTGGGAGAAGACGCTGTGAGGGCAGCTCCACCTCGGGATAGCATTTATGAATTAGAGCTAGGAAACAGCACATTAGACTTAATGAGCGCAAAGCGAAACATCTGCGAAGGAAGACTAGCCCAGCTATGATTTAAACCATGCTGGATTGGCTGCAAAGACACGTCTTGAGGGACTGGTGGAGGCAGCCTGCAAATGGATGAGGGTTCAGCCTGGATGCCAGCAGAGAAGCAAGGACCACTCACGCCAGGAGCTATATACGCATTTTACAACTCACTTTCTATATAACTTTTTCAAAGAGGCATCTTGTCTATTTTTACAGTGTTGTTTAACTTGGACTGTACTGAACAGAGTTCACCTTAGCTAAGAGTGGGTCTGACGCCTGCAGACCTCTTATATAAGTGGGCTTTGCTTTTCCAAATTCAGTTTGGTGGATGTGGTCTTTCACTCCTTCCATAAAATATTAAGCAGCAAGCAGAGTGTTAAATTTGTTTGGAGATACCAAGAGAAGTCCCCCTTGGACAGTACTTCAGTTGAATTGTGTCCCTCTAAAAGAATCAGAAGTCCTGCACATCTGTGTGTAACTTGCTTTAGAAATAGAACCCCTTGTTGGGGGATGGTTTTGTGCACTGTGTGTTCAGATGCTGATGACTGTGACCAGAGCTCTAGTTGCAGTTCAGATACTGACATTGTCAAGCATCTCCTGTCTCAGTGTTGTGTAAAAATTGTTTTCCATCACCTCTGATTGGTTAATACTGAGCTGATCATCCAATGGCTGGGCAGAGGAGAGAGAAGGCAGGACTTCCAGTCCCAGTGAGAGGGGTCCCTGGTGAGGAACCAGAGGGAGAAGAGATTTGCCTTGAGGGTGCTCCATGAAGAGTCATCATGAGCAGATAGCCAGGGGAATCTCCATGAGGCCACTAATGAAGCAGGAGCAGCCAGGACAAGACTAAGATGACAGATAAAGGGCCACACGTCTGGGAAGTAGGCAGCTATGAGGGTTAGAATAGATGAAGGTTAGAATAGCTGCCCACCTATAGTGCTGAAGCTCATAATAAATATTAGGTCTCCACATCTTTATTTGGGAGCTAGAACAGGTAGAAAAGTCCCCAAATTTATTTCTGCAGCCCCTAGTGAAGACAAAGTTAAGAGTGGGTCATTAACCAACCAAGGAGTGTACTGGGAAGGACCCATGGTCCCAGCTGCATATGTAGCAGAGGATGGCCCTATCTGACTTCAATGAGAGGGGAGGCCTTTTGGTCCTGTGGAGGTTTGATGCCCCAGAGTATGGGGATGCTAGAGAAGTGGGGCCAGAGAAGGTGGGTATGTGAGGAGCACCCTCATAAAGGCAGAGTGGAGGGAGGAGAGGGCAGATGTGGGATGGGGGGTTGTGGAGGGATAACAGGAAAGTGAGATTTGAGATAAAAACAAAGGGAATGATTAATTTTAAAAAGTGAGCCATTAGAGTCACCCCAAGATAGACAGGCATAGAAGGAATATGATGAAAAAAGAAGTGGGCAGAATGTGCCATCTATAAGCCAAGCCTGACACAACAGAATCTCCAGCTGGAACTTATGCTTCCTCACCACACCAAAAAGAAACTCTGAGCCCGCCTTGATTGTGGACACAGCTTCAAGATCTGAGACAGTGATACAGATTAAATTACCAAAGAACAAACCTGGCAACACAAAGTGCCGTGGTCAATATGGCTTCTGATGGGGGTCGTTTCTAACTGGAGCCTCCGTTTAGTTAACCAGATCTCTGCATCTATGTGAGAGTTACAAAGGCCATATGAGAAAGAGATGCTTTGTCTCCAGTGGGGACGTTTAATCCTCCAAAAAGACGATTAGAAAGAAAAGAAGGCAGCCAACATTAATGGAAAACTAATCTTAGTGACCTGTTTGGGCAAATTAACGTTGTGAGGCATGCCTTTAAAACAAAAACAAACAAAACAAAAAAAATCAAACAAAATTAAGAAGGATAACTTCAGATAAGGAGGCAAAGACCTTAATTTAAAGTCTTCGGTATTTACATATTTACATTAATGTTGAAAAGACAGATTTCTGAGAAAGTAAAAAGGAGGGAGAATAGTAATAATTCTACATTTACTGTGTAGAAAATGGTCCCTGGTCTCCCATGGCTATTGTGTTTCAGCACATTTGGTTTGCAGAGCCTCCTCCTGGAGATGCCCCGTGAGTCAGTTATATCACTGACCCCGAAACAAACACCACCGTGCAACATACACCTAAGAGACAGATGTCAGGCCATGGGATACAGTGACATCCTGACATAAGTCCTGCTCATCATTTGTGCCCTACAAAACGTTCCTTTACCTGAGCGCTGTGAGCTCTTTCTCTCTCTCCTCCACGTGGTGTCAATACACTATCATGCTGGCTGCCAAGGACCTGGAAAACAAAGGCCATGATGTTAGAAGAAACTTCAGGAATCAATTTCCAAGCTGATTGAACATGTGTAAGCAGATGCAAGGTTTCACATGAGGAACTTGACCTGGATGTTGCCCTTTCTATCCCCAGCCCATTCCAACCGAATGCCCTTGCGGAAGGGCTCTGCACCATGCTGACCTGGGAACAATCAATAACTGTGAAGGGCTCGCCATAAACAGCCTGTGAGCCGTCCATCTTTCACAGAATATTTCTGCTTTAAAGTAGCCCTTGTTGTTAAAGTTGGGCACATTGAGTCTGGTGTTAGGGCCAGGGCGTCAGTAGTACCTAAAGTGGGAGGGGCAGATAATAATAATAATAATAATAATAATAATAATAATAATAATAATAATATATCATCCTAAGGAAAGAGAGAAAAGGAGGGAGGGAAGAAGGAAGAGAGAGAGAGAGAGAGAGAGAGAGAGAGAGAGAGAGAGAGACACTAAAACTCAATTTCCCAGAAAGGATTTCAAAGCCCTCTTTTTCTGAGCATGGTCTAACACTCAATAATATCGGCCTGGATGGAGAGCCCACTGAGAGACATACAGCAGTAAAATCTGCAGTTCTGAAGCCTTTGGATGATTTCCATGCACACTGAAATCTAAGAAGCTTGGTTTTAAAGCCCCTCAAACATCACGCTTCTGGTTGCCAGGACCATAGCATGGAGTTTCCCAGATGTGGAGCCCATAATTTCATTACAGGCAAGTGTGTAAATCTGAGGACAAATGGCCCTCCTGACCCCTCCAAAACCTTCTGCTGCTTCATAAACCCCCTTCCTTTTCCAGGACACATAGAATAACTGTGAGCAACATCAAAAAGCTGTTCAACTATAAGCAATATTATCCAAAGAGTCAAAAGATGGAAAACAGACATACAATGGCATGGTTGCTCTAACAGGAAGGTATGCAGTGGGTATGCATGCCCACCTGGAAAGTTCCTTGCCCAGTGCCGGCTGTCAGGAAGGCATGCTGCAATGAATCTTATGACAAAATCACATCCTCCAGAATGGTCAGTGTATGGCGAAGTCAGAGCACATAACTAAACCAGAGAGGAAAGAGTCAACTATCTTACTTTGAGAAAACATTGGACTGTGACTTCCTACATTTCTTTCGGCTTTCTTGAATATCTGTATGCATGAGCGGTAACCGTGGCAGCCCTGGGGTATGCTTTTCCCCCCTTTTAACTCTCCTACCTGTAGACAAGGAGGAATAGCAAACATCAAATGCAGGAAGCACCGACTCAGAAGTCTGTGGCACCCAGCAAGGGATAACAGAACTGTGACTCCATGCCATTTGATCACAGAGAGTGTCAATGAAACCTCAGCCAGTCAAACAGGAGCCATAAAGGGAATCGCATTAAAGTTAATACAAAAGTCAGAAAAATGTCCTCCACAAGGGACACTGGCTATTTGCTAGATGCACCACTGGGACCAATTGAGGACTCTCAGTATGACCAAAGCGTGCACTGCCATCTCTGTTTCCTGCATTTACATAGTTCTCATCTCTCCCTCCCCCTCACTTATTCTTCTGGCTTCTCTGGTTCCCTTTCCACCTCCGGCTGCCCTCCTATCCCTGCCTTGGTCTCTCTTTACCAGCCTTCAACTGACTGCTTCATTACCATGTCTTTCTGTGAACAGGGGAGGGAGAAAGTGGAAACATCAGACATCCTTTGTGCATCCTTTCCACTTTCTCCTTTCCCTCTGCTATTCCCAGTTTTTGTTCTCTTCCTCTATGCCCTCTTGCCTCTCACAGAGCTGAGTGGCTGCTATTAGCATGCAGTCAGCCCTGCTGAACACAGAGCTTAGCAGTGACGGGGACAATGCTGGATTCTTCTATTATGTCAACAAAATATGTGGACTTCTCAGATCCTTCTAACTTGTACAGCCAAGTCAACAGTTGGAGCAGGGAGACTTTTAAAAATGTGAAAGCTTAGCATTTTCTTGGCATTTAAAAATATAGGACAAATCTAGAATATTTAGCTATTGTGCTTAAAAGCAGGAAGAAGGTGGCATATACTAAGCAAAGGGATTCAGTCACTCTCTGCCTTTGCCTTAGTGCATCATGAAAGCAATCCTGTCTTTAATCTCATCTCTCTTTCTTTGTGCAGACCCCAGACCCTCCTGGGATGAGGGCAGCTTGCTCCATCCCCTGTACAAGGCAGCTCAATGACACCGGCAGGAGCTCAAAAAGTGCTGCCTGACAAAGACACAATACACCACACAAGAAGCCTCCTTTACTGTCCCATCGGGAAGCCTGCCAAGGTACAGCTTAACAAATAGATGAAGGTTGTATGTAATACAGAAATGCCTGCTACTACTTCTCATATCAAATGCACTTAACGAGAACTCCATAGCGCAGGCTGTGATTTGGCAACCTCACATATAGTCTTTAAATTGCTGAGAAGCAATCTGAGCTTTCTTTAAGTAGTTCACTCTTATATATTCAACCTGTGAACTAGCAGTAAAACTCAGACAAAATTTGGTTTGCTGACCTTTTGTATCTCAGTCCCTGGGCACAGTGCACACACCCCTGGAATAAGTTATGATCCCTAAATATCTGGTGATAAATGGATTAGAAACCAAGCAGTCAACACCCTGATGGGTGTAAGTTTTAAGATAGCCTAGATTAGGAAAATACTAATTCATACTGATGGTCTTGGAAAACTTGCCTTAGGTTTCTGGCACTGTCATCTAATTATAAACACAACATAGGATCAAGCATGCAACTTGGACTAGAGTGGGAAATATCGCTTTGGGCAGGGACACTGTGCAGTCAGATGTGACAGCTAACATTCAAACATCAAATGTGAAAATGGAAAAAAAAATCTAAAAAAGAGACAAATGTTATCAAGTCATACAAAGTCCTGTGGTACATTGGTAAATCCTGTCGTGTTTGCAGGAGGGTTTGCTCAGCTCTCCAAGGCTCATCACACAGCTACATTTCTTCAGTGTCGGGGGGTGGGGGGGAAAGTAACCACACACTGAACACCACACACTGAACACAACACACCGGCATTTTCCAGTCAACAGAGAAAACTCACCAGAATACACTTGCTCCACAGACCGCATCAACTACTGGATCCCTACTTTGGATAATAAGTAGATAATAAGTGAGCCATGCCAGATAGAACTGTGAGAGGCCACACTCTGGAGGCAGGGGCCAGGTGAGCAGTATCGCAAGACAGACTCCCTGTCAATCAACCAAGAGTCAAAGAACCCGCCTGGAAGTTTGGTACATGTCACTCTGAATTGCTTTGTAATTAAAAGTATGTTTCTCAGTTTGCAGCATCGGTGTACCACAGAAATTATTAGCGGTTCTTCTTCACACTAACATCTTTATCGGCATTGGGCTGGAAGCATCAAACCCCTACACCAATGCAATGCAGAAGCTGACAGAGTCAACCACCTGGCAGGATCATCTGTCAGAACCCACAATGTCTGGCTCTCACACTGGAAACAGTTTACAAATGCTCAGTACTCACATGGACAAAAAGTTCATTTTTTTTTTTTTTTTAAGAAAATGCTTTGGAAGCTCCTAGGATGTACATATTTCAACCCAAGTCTAATCTAGGTGGAATTAAATATTTAAAGCTCATCAGTTTTACTTACAGTTAATGAAGCTGAGGGCACATACCCCCCCAAACACATTAACAAACACTGAGGACCCCCCCCAACACATTGACACAGCATTTGAGAAAACAGTGGGAGGCAGGAAGGTCTCTGCCTTCATCCCTCCATGCCCTTCTTGTCTGAATCTGGTCACTAGAACTTGGGAAAGATTTTTCCTGACCTATTGAAGCAGATCAGGAGCCCCTCACCTGAGAAGTAAACCCTCTTCATGTAAATGAAAGGGGCCAAAGAAATGGAGACACCAAGAAGACGGTTGGGTGTGTCCTATGAGCAGCTTATGCAGCTGTATGCCCCCTTCCATTCATTGCCAGTAGATCATACTCCTTTGCTCAAACCTTTTTTTCCACAACTAACTACTTCTTTAATAGGTAACATCAAAATCCACCCAGCTAAGCAACTGTTTGAGGTCACTGTTGTATGAAGTCTCCACTATGACATACAAACTTTAAAAAAAAAAAATTATGTTTTTCTTTTTGTGTCTTTTGTTTAAGGAACATCAGCCATGAACCTAGGCTAGACTTCTCTCCCGCTATGCTACTTTAGACGGTTCCCTAGATAGAAACTACTCTTGCCACTTACTGTCACAGGTGCAAACCATGAGACCCACATTTGCAATCAGACAAGTGATGCTTTCTACCAACATGGATTTAGAGTAAAAGTGGGGTGTTTGAACTGATTCTCCTTAAATTTCATTTTGAGTTTTCCAGTAGTATGCTTTCCTATTTGTATGAAAAACACCATTCTACAATTTCAGTCTTATTTAACAATCATGACAAAACAGTTTCCACGAGCGGCCTCCATGATGGCGGAAGCGGAGGAAAAGAAGATGCGGAACTTCCTCAAGTTCCACCTACCGCAGTGTGGCCCTGGACCATCTGCTCGGTGTGTCCTATGGGCAGCTGATGCAATTGTACAGCGCATGGTCGCTCGACAAGCAACAAAAGCAGCACCTGAACCATGGCCTGCGGAGGAAGAAGAACTCGCTAATCAAAGCACCAAGAAAAGCCACAAAGGAGGCACTGCCCATGGAAAAGCCCTAGGTGGTAAAGATCTACTGGAGGGACAAGATAATCCTGCCAGAGATGGTAGGCAGCATGTATGAACAACAGCAAGACCTTCAACCAGGTGGAAATCAAACCAGAGATGATCAGCCACTACCTGGGTGACTTCTCCATCACCTGCAAGCCGGTAAAACACGGTTGACCTGGTATCGGTGACACCCGCTCCTCCCTGCTTTATCCCTCTCAAGAAGCTCTGACCAATAAGGACTCTGGAAAACATTTTTTTTTTCCAGAAATAAAATCTGCATTATGCTTGGCATCTGCACTCACTACCTACGAAGTCCTACTACTGTTTGTAAACCGCGGCGCTGAGTTAGGGCAGAGTCAGGAAGAACTGTCATCCACAAATACCCAGCTTCATCAGTCTTTCAGCAACTCTAGACACTTCTACTCTCATCCCAATCCAAGCAGGTTCTATTGGAAGAGAGCAATGTTCCATCACCAGTATCCCCCTGGAAGACTCACTACAGGGGACCAACTTCTCCATGCCCAAGAGCCACCAAGACCTGCTTAAGCAAGGCTTTTGGTGACAGAGGACCCAGGGGAACCCTCTGTAAGAGATCACCAAGTACTTTCAGAGTTTACAAGGATAAAGCAAGTACAACTCCAGTCCTTCATGAATAAGGCCTCTTTAACATTTTAATGAGAACATTAACTCAACTTCACTTTGTTTGGCCTTCCCAGAAAAGTCTGTTAGCATTAAAGAAAGTTACTTACAAACCCAATAATGAAATTGCTGGTCTTTCTGTGCCCCAGGGGCACCACTGAGCCACAAACAGTGACTGTATTATTTCTCTCCAGAACGAGCCTATATTTTGATCAGACTGCGTTTGGTAAATGAATCAAACATCCATAGAAAAGCCCTCATCCCTGCGGTGCTGTGTGCTGTGTGTGCTCGCCCATTTTATATCAGATTTGTCCCCTAATTCACTTTTTATATTATACACAGTGTTGAATACAATGTGCGACTCAATAAATGTTAGAACATACTTTTCTGCTACTTTCCCTTAATCATTTTCTACTGCCTTCCTTCTCTCTTGCCGTGTGACTGATTCCCACCGAAGCTTCAAACTGCCTTTCACCTGGGGCCCATTAAATTCAGAGGACAACCCACGGAGCTTCAGAAGCCAAAGGTGAACAAGAAATAATTCCCAGACTTGGTGACTTAACATGAATGTCTGCTTCATCCCCTGAACAGAATCTGGAAATCTGGAGCAAAATGAATAAAAGAGTTTGTCACCTTTAAAACCAAGCAGGAGAGAAGACTAGAGCCAAAGGGAATTAATGTCCAGGTCACACTGCGTGCAGCTCTTACAACGTAAGTGCTGAGCACCTACTATGCAGAAGCACTGTTCTGGTGCATATGGTGAGAACACCTGGACCCAAGACAGACCGGAACTCCATTCTCACTAAGCTGGAGTTCTGGTGGGAGAGACAGATAACAAGATGAAAACATCAGAGGCATGTATGTGATATGAAGAAGATACAGCATAGGGATGTAACCAAAGATGTTAGTTGAATACAGTGTAAGTTTAAAGTCAAGCCAAGGAGGGAGAAAAGAAAAAAACAGCAAAATTCTGAAGCTCATTTAAAGACTCTGAACTCATACTCACAACCAAAAATGTCAATGCAGAAGACTACATAAGCTATGTGACAGTGACGGTTGCCAAAAGTTGTGGAGGAGGACAGATGAATAAGCAGACCACAGAAGCTTTAAGATCAGAAACTATTTCATATGACACCACAGTGTTAGCTGTGTCATTGATGGGTCTAAATGTCCTGAATATGCAACCCCAAAAAGGGACCCTCATCTGCCCTATGAGTGTGGATGCTGCGGAGGGGAGATGGGTCAGGGAACTCGTTTTATGCTTCATCTTCTCTTGTTCTAGTCTGCTGTCTATTGCTGTGAGGAATTCCAAGACCAAAACAGTTTGGAGAAGAAAGGGTTTATTTGGCTTACCTGTCCCCATGGGAGTCTATCCTTGAGAGAAGTCTGGTCAGGAGACCAAGCAGGAGCCTAGAGGCAGGAACTGAAGCAGAGACCATGAGGGAGCGCTGCTTACTGCCTTGCTCTCCATGGTTGGCTCAGCTTGCTTCTGTAACACAGGACCTGCTGAGCAGTGGCACTGTCCACAGAGGATCAGTGCCCTCCCACACTGATCAATAACCAAGAAAACAGCCCTTAGGCTTACCCACTGAGCAGTGTGATGAAGACATATTCTAGACTAAAGATCCCTCTTCCCAGATGGCCCTAGCTTGTGTCAAGATAACTAGCACACTTCCTTGGTTCCAGGGGGTATAAACATACACACACACACAGTGTGTGTGTGTGTGTGTGTGTGTACATATATATACATGTGTGTGACTATATATGCATATATATGTGATCATATGTATGTAATTTCAATATAGTGATTTTGAGTGTTTTGTCTTGTTTTGTTCTTAGCTTTTTGAGACAGGGTTTCTCCGTGTAGCCCTGGCTAACTCCCTCTGTAGACCAGGCTGGCCTCAAACTCAGGGCTCCACCTGCCTCTGCCGCCCAAGTGCTGGGATTAAAGGCCTGCAGCACCACACATGATTCTAAGGAAACTTTAAATAATTTCACCAGTTTCTCAGGGAATAGAGAGAAAAAAACTTCTGTCCTCATCCCTGTCTCCGGAAACTTGAAGGAGGCTGAGGAGGATGAGAAGAGTCTTACTAAGATCTCACAGGCAGTCTGTCAGCAGCCATACAGGAGGAAAAGGCCAGGCTTCCTCACCAAGGACACCATGGGAGCACACACACCTCCACCTCCGCATTTCTCTCAGGGTGCCCTGGGACCTTCCAGCATGAGGTGAGTGCTGGGGAGGGAGGGGCTACCCACCTTCCTCTGCCACTTTCCTTTGTCTCAGCCTGCCATATATGCTAGCTAAATAATCCATAAAATGTGGCTGAGAGAAATGAAAAAATCATTAACACCAAAGCCAGCCTCACAGAGAGAAAATCAAATATTAAGGTGCAGTGTGACACTGGTTTTTAAATAGACATTTTAATTATCAAAACAGGTCTCTACTGCACATGCTCATACAAAGGCCTCCTGGGGAACGCGTGGATGGAAAATCTATATGGGGAAGGATACACACAAGGACTCAGTGGCCCCATGGGATTTGAATATATACCGTCACCTGAAACTCTTACCAATTATTTTCTCAGAGAACACTAGAGGAACTGAATAAGCCTACATTATTAGCACACTTTTTTTTTAATGTAAGCACTGTGAACACAGAGGCAGGGGGATTGACTCGAGTTCCAGGCAAGCTTGGTCCTCACTGACAGTTCTAGTTCAGCAAGGACTACATGGCAAGACCCTGTCTCAGAAAGAGAAATAAAAACAGGATTGAGGAGATGGTACAGTCATTAAAATGCTTCCTTTGTTGACTGGAATCCCCTGAGCCTGAGTGGAAAGCCTGGTGTAGAGGTATGCCCTTGGTATCTGAGAATTTAGCAGAGCTCAGAGGAATGCTTGGGGTTCAGTGGCCAACTAGTCTGGCTACTTGGTAAGTTTCAGGCCTCTGAGAGACTGTCTCAGAAGAAACAGTGAATACCTGAAGGACAATTACAATTGTTCCCCAGATTTCACACATGTACAAGTGCAAACACACACACACGGGGGGGGGGGGAGAGAGAGAGAGAGAGAGGAAGAAGAAGAAGAAGGAAGAGGAAGAGGAGGAGGAAGAGGAGGAGGAGGAGGAGGAGGAGGAGGAGGAGGAGGAGGAGGAGGAGGAAGAGGAAACACCACCACCACACTGGGCGTAGAGGCACAAATCTTTGATCCCAGCAACTAGAGAGACAGAGACAAGAGGATCTGTGAGTTCCAGACCAGGCTCTCCTACATGGTAATGTGTGGGACAGCAGGGCTACATATAAAGACCCTGTCTCAGAAAACAAAAACAAAAATAAAACCACTTGGACAGATTTTAGGAAAAGAACAACGGTCTCTGTAATATTTATAGGAGAGACAGATTTAACCTGGAACATGTTAATAGCATAGGCTTGTTCAGTTCATTTTGAAGAAAGCAAACACTATCTACTGTCTTGTCAACACACAACGTGGATGTGGACAAGTTTTAAATAAAACCTTGCATCTCTCACCTGCCAGCTGTTCCTCAGAAGCTCTGAGGACGCCCACCTTATGGCACTGTGTAGTCTGAAAGGAAACATTGGGGGGTGGGGGGGAGGTGCCTCTGCCCTGTGAGTCATGCACTTTGTCCCTCTGTATGAGGGGTTGTCTGCTTTCCGGTTGATTTGTACAACTCTCTCTGCAGCTTTCTGCCCATATTCCCAACAGCTCCTCATGAGGACAACAGTTACTGGTTCCCACAGGAACTGGACTGAGAAGACTCCGAGAAGAGGGCCCCAGGGGACAGGAATTAGAGAAGCCCGGCCAGTTGCACACTGACCTCTAGTCTAGATTAGAAAAGTTGTTCTTCAGGGCTAAACATGCAGCACTCATGTAAATGAGGAGAGTTATTCAATCTCCTCTGTCCTGATGGTCTTAACCAAATGCTTTCATGAGAATTGGTGTTTGCTCTGATGTGAGAGGAACCATCAGGTGGCCATCCTCTGAAACTGCTCTTAGGATTTCAAGCCACGAGTCTCTATTCAGGGCATATTTCCCCGTATTCTGCCCTGTCGAAACTGCTGCACCACTGGGGGACATAAATGTTTCCAAGTCTACCTGCTTCCAATGTTAAAATGTTCTTTCTTCTTTTGGCAGAGAGATGGATTGGCAAAGACAGTGCCAGAACAGCAGCTGGTGAGAGTGAGGGTGAACTGGAACTATCCCGGACACCGGATCTGAGCTAAAGAGCCTGATCCTTGGGAAGAACTAAGGCAACATGGGAGAGGGTGTGGCTGAGAGGCCTGGGAACAAACAAGCACACAAACAGGAAGGGTGGAAAGAAAGCAGAGCAGATACCATAAAGGCAGGATCCGAGATGGAAACCGATGCACCACAGTGGGGCATCTCAAAGTCACCTCATGGGTTTGTTGGGAGCAAAAGGATGCCAGGTGCAAAGGCACCTACCTCTGGCAATGAAAGAGCTGGGTGGTCATAAATAGGGAAGATGTTTACTCCTCGTCACCCTTTACAATGAAAGCCACCTCCCTCTAGCACCGTTTCTCTCTTCCCATCACAGTTTGAGCCCACATTGAATGTCCGATTATCTTTGTGTGACACTATGAAGACACTGGTACATAGTGTGAAGCACCTGTAAAGTCGCACACACTAACTCTCTTGTCAAAAGCACCATTTATCTCTTTTGTCTTTCCATTCTCACAGTCAGGCACAAGTACTCTTAGATACATCTAGAAACAAAGAAATTTACGATGACAAATTGTACAGTGCCCCCATGGGGGAAGAAATTGCATTCAAAACCATGATCTTATTGAGGGTCTGTGCTTTCCTGGGTGCGCCATTCACCTGTTTTGTTCTGGCTTTGTAAATAGATGATCTTTCATTTATAGTGGTTCAATTTATGATGGAGTCAAATAATAGACACTTTTGCATCTCGATGTTTCGTGCATTGTGATGTCCTGTGGGGGCTAGTAATGTGTGGACACAGCATCAGTAGAACATCATGGCTCCCATCCAGGGAGGAGACTGTCAGGGTGAACAGCCCATCCACGGAGGAGCCCTGCCACTTAGCTGTGATGATATTCAGTGGCTAGGTATAGAAAATGCTTTTGGGCTTCAGAGTTTTTCAACTCACTGTAGGTATTGCATAGCATAACCTCATTGTCATTTGTGGAGAATTCTTCCTATGGCTTTCACTCATCTGGACTTCTCTAATTCAGAGCTGACGACACAATAAAATAGGATTTCTGCTGAGATGATGAGCTGGACCCTCAAACTTAAGCCAAAACAAACTCTTCTTCCCTGTGCTGCCTTTGTTGGTATTTTGTCACACCCATGAGAAAAGTAATGAATCCATACACTGTGTGTCAACTGGAGGATGAATGGCCACTGGCACCAGGTACATATAAAATCTATCCGGAGCTGAAAAGTCTCAGATCTAGACTGACTGAGGCCTAGCTGCTTGCCAGCTATGTCATCAGGGCTAAATGACCTCACTTCCTGATTCCACGTATCTCCATAAGCAATAAGGATACTGAATATTGAATACTTTGCCAAATAAAAATGAAGTTGCAGACTTGACACACTGTCTAGATGACCGAATGACATGTAAGCTATTTATCTTGCCCCATTTTCTCACATTTCCCATGACCCCTTACAGAAACAACCCCCTTGATCAGATTATGGTATTTCCTATATACAAAACACTGTTTTAAAATGAATGGCTGAACATCAAGTTGATTCGCACTGACAGTTTTCCCTGCACTAACATCAAACTTGTCTGTTCATGGTCTAGAGAGCTGCTGTCACTCCCAGCAGGTGTCCAGGGAATGACAATGACTGTGGGGTAAACACCTCAGAGAACTGAAGCTCACTCTTTTAGGCACCAATATTCTTTATATCTGAAAGCATTCAAAATGTTCTTTTGTTCTCCTGAGTACTACATTAAAACAACAGGCAGAAAGAAGATTCTTTTCTGATTTATGGCTATCAACATAACCTTAGATCTGAAGCTGGAATAAAAGTAGGCGTTCTTTGAATTAAAAAAAACAAAACAAAACAACAACACTCACAAGAAACCACTAGTTTTGTTCAAATTGAATGCTACCAGATTCCTGTGTCATGCTCTCCCATATCATTTCCTTCCATGGTCAGCAACATTTTTCCCCTGGAAGCTGAAGATCCAGGAAGGAAGTTCATACCACTGTCATCGTCAAAGAATTACATAAGAACATTTCCCAGGTGCTTCTCAACTGTGGCCTCATGGCAGACATGCTTTTCCTAACAGCCCCACAAACTCCCCTTGGCCAGTGAAGTCTGCCTTCTCCAGGAAGACACACACACACACACACACACACACACACACACACACAAGTTCTCAAAAATAGTCACAAAGTGTATGAACAGAGTAAACAGTCTACAAATTGTGTAATTGCTGTTTCCTATTTGGAGACTTTTACCTAATCCTAAATTAGGCCCTTTATTGGCTTGAGGCTGTATTTCTTCATCTACTAAGTAAGGCAACTGGGCTCAATTATTTCTAAAAGCATGTGTGTGTGTGTGTGTGTGTGTGTGTGTGTGTGTGTGTGTGTTTCCAGATGGTGGAACTGCTGGGAATATGACTATCAGATAGGTATGGTATGAGAAAGTATAATGAATAAACAATATATTTTATGAAGATACTAACTTTGTACGATGGCAACAAAGATAAAAAGTATTAGCTTCTCTCTCTCTCTCTCTCTCTCTCTCTCTCTCTCTCTCTCTCTCTCTCTGTCACACACACACACACACACACACACACACACACACACACCCCTCCAATAAGGTAGAAATATTGAGCTAGGAGTATAAACATATTGATCTTTCTTTCCTGTCATATGCTCTTAATAATTGAAAAGCTTCCTGTATCCCAAAATAATCAGTAGTACTCAGGCAAACAGAACCTTACAGGCTGCTTTTGTTCTAATAACTAAGTACAGTTCTCAGTGGCCTTCTGTGCCATCTGCCCTGTCAGTCTCCACTTGGCTCGCTTATTAACTCACCTGTACTTCTGTGCAAATGGTAAGGAAGACTTTGCACCAAAACTCAATGGGACCTCCTTAAACTCCAACCTTGTTTTGTTAAACTAGAAACTACCAGATGAAATTTATTCATAAAGTTCACACATAGAGGAAGTAGGCACCTTCAGATCATAAATGTGTCTCTGCTCAGCATGCACACCTGAAAGTGCTATGGGTACAGATTTTCTCTCCCAAGAAACCTGAGACCTGGGAAGCCTGGTCAGGAAGACATGTTCAGCTATGGTGTCCAGATTGGGTGGGATTTCTTTAATTCAGTTCTATACAAAGTATGCCTTCCTTGAGTGCTACAGCAGTTCCAAAGGGTATAAAATACATCACATTTGCTTTAGAGAAAACCCAATAAGACCTAGTGTCTAAGAGCCACTGGCATTTGAGAATAGTTACCTAGGACTGAATCTTAGCTTTTCTATGCTTTATGTGTAAAACCTGGCAAGTTACTTACCCTTCTTGAATCAGTGTCCTTATAGGAATATGGTTATTAGTAGAGTAAATTTCTTACAGGATTGTCATAAGGATTAGCTGAGTTATGACTCATTAAGAACAGCTGAGCACATTAGGGAGAAGTCCTAGGTGTGAGTTAACACCATCATGATTATCATCACCAACATACAACCCAGAAGCAAAAATAAATCATTTTCATAGTTAGTAAAACTGAAACAATAGCAAAAAAAAAAAGAATCCTAGGAAATAGAATTTAAAAAAAAAAAAAACCAAAAAGGTATATTCCAGGTTGCACCAATAATTCCTGCATCATCCTGAAAAATCCCAACTACACCTTAAAGACAGGGAAGGACAGGAAGGTGGAAGTGACTGAGAATTATAAACAAACACTAGAGACAAGAGAGAACAGGGGCACAGTAGGCAGACTTGTAAGCTTCTCATAATCATGAGATAGGCTGGGGAAGACCTGCAAGAGAGAGAGGAGTCAGCATCTTCTCTCAGAAAATGGTTTCTTCAAGCCTCAGGTTCCCATGCTTACTCTTTCCTATCAGTGTATCTCTTCTTAGTGTTTACATGTTCAGTTTTAATAGACTGTTAGCTGTAGAAAGTCCCTCAGAGCTCACCTGATCTAATTATCTTACTTTATCCATGAAAAACATTAAAACAGACCTGCCTTGGTCACACGTTTTGTACAATGGTACAAACAAAGCTGAAGCTGGACCCGTCCATCCTGTGCAGCCTCCTGCAGGACAAAGGGAATGCATCAGCCTGGCCCTTCTCCCGTTTGGCAGATACATAAATTTTTCTCTTGGGAAGACAATGTTGGGAAATAGTTTTAAATGAATTAGCAAGAATCTTGCTGTTTTAAATTCAATAAATATGTTTTATTATTAACTTCATTGCTGGCTAAGCCTGAAATTAAGTTTTTCTATGCTTGGACAAGTCCTGCCCATCCAATAATAGGACACCAGATTGCAATTATAAGCAGACCACACACACATACACACACACACACACACACACACACACACACGCACGCACGCACCCACTATCAGGAGCCCTTTAATAAAAAAGATAGCTATGGAATTCACTGCCACTCTTTCAGCCTATGCTTAGTAGAGAAAGTATTTAATATTTTAAGATACAGTTCTCCTAAAACAGACTTCAAAGCATGCTTTTCCAAAGAAGAAATGGGCTTCCCATTGCTGCCAATGCTGTTGCTACCCCAGCAGCCAACAACAGCCCACCCAGTTGGTCAGCCAGCCATCATATCCAGTTCTTAAAGGTCCCCCTCCACTGCATGCTTCGCAAACCAGTCAATAGCCGCCCATGTAGCCATGTTTCCTTCTGCTGAGCCATCCATGCCACATGGAAAATTAAAGTTCTAAAGCCAGACTCTTTGAGTCATGTATGCAAAACAGACCCTGAAGATGTGCTTTTCTGTTGTTATATTAGAGCCCTAAAGATAAGAATCTAAAGCAAACATTTAGAAGCAAAAAGCAAGCAGAAAAGCTCTGCTTGCTCCAACCCTCCCTGTTCCCTTTCCCTGGAACCGAGTATGGTGTATTTGCTTCTCCATGTGAGGCTTAAAATGTATGAACTGAGTATAATGAAGGGAGAGCCTCTGGCTACATTCCCACACTAGCTTCCACAGCAGGAACATGTGAATTTGGGCTACTAAAAATACCTTAGTTCCATGGTCTAGGTCTAAATAGATGTATGCTTTGAACAGTCTGAACATACATGAAGCTGGCTTATTGGAGCCATATTTGGTGTGTTTTTTCCAGACAGCACTATCCTTTACCCTCATGGATCTGATTATCTTTATCTTTCTTTTGGTGCTAATACAGTCCAGCTACCTGGGGGAGTTGCAACTATAGATTGTTCTAATTTCATGAGACAAATGCTATGACCAAGAGCAACTTAGGGGAGGAGAGGATAAGCTGACACTTCCAGGCTATAGTTCCTTGCTGAGGGAAGCCAGGACAGAAACTCAAGTAGGAACTTGAAGTAGAAACCATGAAGGAATGCAGCTTGCTAGCTTCCCCAGGTTCATGTGCAGCTGGCTTTCTCATAATGGCTAAGATCACCTACCAAGGGAATGGTGGTGCCCACAGTGGAGTGAGCCCAATTATATCAATTAACAATCAAGATAAAAACCCACAGACCAGCATATAGGACAATTTGTGATCAAGCAATTCCCTCAATTAGAACTGCCTTGTCAGAAGGTCAAGTTGACAGTTTGGCTGTGTCAAATTAACAGTTAAAGCTAGCTAGGACAGCGATGTTATTCTTGCGTGAAAATCACCATTAGGAAAAGCAGAGTATTTTCCAAAACAGGAGGAAAAAGCAAACACTCAAAGTTTGAAGAGTTGAGCCAACCTTTCGTAGTTCCTAATAAATGATTACTAATGATAATAATTAACAATGATGCTGATGATGATGATGATAATAATAAGTCAGAAACAGCAACTCATTATCTCCAGATGCCTATAGGAAAAAATGCTCTGTAAATGTAACAGGAGTTGAGATCCTGAGGGAACCCATTAGATTTAAGCTACTTCCAAAATCCTGTAAAAGCAAACAAGAAGCATTAGAAAAGAACTTGGCACTTGAAATGGCATTTTACATGTTCTGCTTTGGGCCCATGGAGAACTTTTCATGTAATGGCTAGTTGCCAGGCTTATAAAATAAAGCCTGGCTTTTAAAGAGATTAAAATTTTTAGCTAGTAAAACAAACTTAATTTCAGAGGGAGAATGTGGGACATCAAATGAAATAGGTGCCTCGGCCTTCATCTTTGGGATTATTAACAATAAATAAGTAAACAGGGCCAATGCCAAAGGCAGACACTTTGGGGGAGAGCTTCCTCTGATAACTGGCTGCTAACTCTTAGGTTCTTGTAGGTGTCCATTCTTGGTGATGCTATGCAAGGTCAGAAGACCTCTGAGAGCCACAAGCTTTACAGTGGCCTTGGGATAATCTATAGCTGGGGATCTGGGGTGGGAAAAAAAAGGGAGAATCCAGAAGGGACTCTCCTACTGTGTTTCCCTGGTGACAGAAGCAGGCCTGGGTAAAACCCAGCTGTAGAAAGAGAGGCCCTTGAATCCCCTGACTGCTAGGTCTCACCTGAACTCACTACACTAATGGTGCTGACTATTTTTGAGTTCAGTTCAGCCCTTCATAATTAGATGCAAAACCAATAGTCAAAGACAACAGAACCAGGGAAAAGTCATTGCAAGAAATAGACCAACCTCAGTTGGTTTCCTGAGAGATTTCCCTTCATCCCAGGATAAAGCAGCAAACAGTAACTTCTTCAAAGATGATTAGTAGCTACAAAGAGCTACAAGACAAAAGACAACCTTTTGCTTTTCTACAGAGTTGAACATTTTGACTTTACCATCTCACTTTTTACTTCCTATTAGAAAAACTCAGGGTCAATGTCATGCTTCTGGCACTAACCCAAATCAAGGAATATGTGTGAGATTTCCACTCTGTGTCAATCATTGAAACCTGTCACAAAACACTGAGGACAAAGATCTCTTCTTTTGTCTTTCCAGAGATGACCTTCAAGCCAATGATTAAGACACCTATCTAAGCAGGAAACAACCTCACTTGCAAAAACCTAGATTATTGTACGGGATGGGCACGTTAAATGTCACCTACTCCATATATGTCACACCAGGAACCATATTTCTCTCACCAGAACATGTCTATCTTTTTGTATCTTAAGTTCTAGTTATTGATGCATCTGTCTTCTTGTGCCTGAAGTTCTTTGAGAAATGACGCTTTAATGACTGATAAGAGCAGTCAGGAAATGTAGGGTTCTTGACTCTTGTGTTTGATGAGTGTATCTCTGTTACTGAGTGAGTGAAAAATGAGGACATGGCTACTCTCGGGTTTGGGTACGAAGAAGGTTTATTGTAGATATGAGGAAGAGAACAGCTAAAGGTATCTGGAAGGGCCCAGACTGAATCAGGCCAAGAGAATCAACCAGACCATGGGGAGAGAAAGGGGCAGAGTGGGGAAAAAAGAGAGAGGAAAGAGGGGGACTGAAAGAGAAGCCACCAACCATGGATGAGGTTATATAGGAATCAGAGAATCTGCAGGAAGGGCAGTGAAGCTTGGGTCTGGAAAAGTTGAGGGTAGGAGGCAGGGTGAGAAGTGCTGAGAAGAGCCAGGACTCTAATAGGTATTGGTGATGCTGAGAGGGACTGGCCAGCATCTGCTTTGGTATGTTGTTACACAGGTACCTCAGCCATTTATCCCGGATTTCTTTGAGACTTAACACTGAGGAACCAAAGTGACCAGAAAGAAAGGACTTTACCAGTTTTACCTGATAGGACACTAAAACTAAAGAATCAAAGGAAGAGAAGAATGTGTACAAATTAAGACTGGAAAAAAAAAAAAAAAGGAAGCCCTCTCTCACACATATATCTAATCTGCAGCACATCCTAATGACCTTCTGAGTATCATGAATGGTGA